>NC_143014.1:86273616-86311116 GCF_055824585.1 Amblyomma mixtum
GTGCGTTTAAGCAAGCTGCATTTAGTTTGTATTCCCTAACTAGCAGTCAAAAATCCATCCATCCATCCATCCATCCATCCATCCATCCATCCATCCATCCATCCATCCATCCATCCATCCATCCATCCATCCATCCATCCATCCATCCGTCCATCCATTTGTCAGTCCGCCCGTCAGTCCGTCCGTCAGTCCGTCAGTCCGTCAGTCCGTCCGTCCGTCCGTCCGTCCGTCCGTCCGTAAGTCCTTCAGACGGGCAAAAAAAAGTTCAGTCCTTCATCCATCGGCTGCCGTCGACTGAAATACGCAGCAGCGCATAAGCACAGCTTCTTTGCAGCGCCGACAGATGGCGCCACTATATCTGGCAGCTTTTCGAGCTCCACGGTTTGCACGCGGCGGTTGCAGTCGCTGTTTAATTCTGTTGTCTACACATTTTCGCGCGTGGCGCTTCTGAGAACACGCCGCTACGATCGCTCACGCTCGCATTAATCTACGTCTTGTTTATGGCCGCCGGAGTACCATATCTTCCCGAATCACACGCGCCCATAAGAAGCACCGCACACCTTCAACGTATTAGCGGCTCTGCTCGTGCTCACATGTGTGGGTGGCCGCAATTGTCCGTAAGGTTTGACAAGCCTATATTTAATTTCAGCTACTTTTCTATTTTTTCTGCGGCCGCTTCTTATAACGGCGACCGCATTCGCAGCTGTTTACTCGGGCGGCGGCACCTGCGGGACTTTATTTTTACGCGCGCCTGAACACGCAGCTTGCGCGGAGCCCCTATTGAAATGGACAGCGCACGCCCCTGGCATCGCCAAAGCGAGGAAAACGTTTGAGAATTTGGAAGTTGCTTCTCGACCGACCTGCGCACAAGGCTGTAGCCGTGGGCCGTCGGTACTTTTAAATATCTGTCCCTTTTTTTGTTTATTTTACTTCCTTTTACTGCACCGAGACAATTCTGAGGCGAGTGCGCATTTAGAGGTTTTGGTGATCATATTGAAAATAAAGAGAAACACCCTTTCATAATTTATTCCATTCAATATTGTTTTCTCCTCCTCCACCACCTCCGCCACATTCGTGTCTTTTCTTTTTATCGCTACCCAGTTGTTTGCGAAGGGCGAATAAATCCTGCCACGAACTATACCCCATCTTGTTCGTGCGTTGAAGAGGGGACGGTTCAGCAGGAGGACGTATTGGTAGTTTAACAAAGAGAGCCCATACTTGTAAGTGCACTCGACAGCAGCGTGTTCATGGAAAAAAAAAAATGTTTTCGCCGTGTTGCGCCACCTGCCTTCGCCAGGGATCCACGGTTGGCCACTAATGGCGGCCATTGAGTGATGCATGCTACGTCATGTTCAGTGCCACTGGCTGGTCGAGGGACTACTTCTGGGTGGTGGTGGGTGAGCAGTGAAGAGTAGTCGTTTCACCTGTGCCCATGGTATGACTGTTGCGGAACAACCACTGTTAGCAAGTTTTCGCTATTTAGTTGAGCCTGCGAGCTGACCTGTCCACAAAGCGCGCTCTGCTCGTCCTGTGACACGAGCATTTGTAAGAGTGCGTATATGAAGAATAGTGCAAGCGTAGCGTTAGACGGGGATGAATAGAGGCAGCTCGGTATACTCTGTCCGGGTCATTTTCTGTCCCGTCGTTCAGCATTTCCCCAAGTGAGGCGATACAATCGCTGGCACCTCCCTGCTACGTTCTCAACTCCTTGCCCGCTCCCTTGTCGAGGAGAAACGCGTTTAAGCTACACACGGGAGCCGCTTTCTGTAACAGGTCGCTCCGCTAATAGGCTTCGGCGCCAGCGTGCAGCAGTGGCGGCCGCCGTGCGTGGGGCCTCCGGGCCATCGTGAAGTCACGTTGCGGCGGCTGTGCGCGGGGAGGCGGCGACGGAGCTGCGTGCAGCGCGGCGGCGCCTCCGGCCTTTGGAGATGAAGTGCGCGTATACGGGGGTCACGTGCCCTGTTGCCTTCCGACGGATCCCGGCGCCGATTACGGCTCGATTCCATCTTCGTTATGCATCCCGAAACTGCGGGCACCCTTTGCGCTGATTAAATAAAGCGAGCCATTCGTCGCCGCGTATCCATGACGAATCGTAATAAGAGCCAAGATATGTGATTCCCTGTCGGTATGCATTGCTGTCTCCACCAGGACAGAAGATTAATGACGGCTGCTACTGCTTCTGCTGCTCTTCCTTGGTGCTTGCTTCGCTTCTCCGTTTGGCTCCGGGACTGCGGCGCCCCTTGTTCGCAGTCTCGACTACAGGATGCGCGCTGATCAAGCAGCAGTTTCCCCATCGCGGGCTGCGCGACCCGCAGACTCAGCGCTCACAGGGATGGCCCGCCGACAATGAAAGCATTGGAGGGATCACAAGTCTACTGCTGAGAGTGAACCGCCGGTGGTCCGCGCACCCGCCGCTGCTTGGATTCCTACAGCCGTGATCCGAAGGGGGCCAATACGAAGCGAACATTGGAAGGCATGGCGCTGGGAGAAATGGGCAATAGAATGGCGGTTGGAGCGTAGATATTGAAGCACACTAAAATCCGGAATCTCCTTGAACGTATAGAGCCGTGCACCCGACGCCTTTCCGAGCCCTGTGTTGGCTGGCTGCTGCTGTTACTGTTACTGTATGTAGTCTGTTGCTCTTTGTAATTATCCCATTCTGATTGCTATAGCATAACCCTTCTGTCATATAGCATAACCCTCCTGTCATTTTTATACTTTCGTTACAGTAGCAGCGCAGTCTACAATACCTGAATTATGCAGCGCCCATCACCTGTTCTTGTTTAAGGTGCATCAGCCACAAGTATCAATGAAAACGGTTTGCCTAGAATAGTATGGCTATGCGGTATGTTGTCGACACAAACGACAACTCACGCTTGTGCACTGAAAACATACCTGTACTACCTCTTACCTTTTTCCATACCTAGCATAACTTTTTCCTCTCTGTGGTATGCGATGCCAGTGCACAGTAAAGAGCCCCGGGTTGTCTAAATTAGCCTGGAGTCCTACACTCATGATGCCTCTCACAGCCCCATGTGCAGCTCTGGGACATTAACTTTTTTACCATACCATACCATACCATACCATACCATACCATACCATACCATACCATACCATACCATACCATACCATACCATACCATACCATACCATACCATATTTTCCTCTATGTCGTATGCGTTCGTCAAACGCCTTCAGTTAAAGATTCAAATGCCTTTAATTGATGATCTTCTATTTATAACTGCTAAGACGCATTACTGTGGGAGGAAAACCAGTCATTGCACCGGAGTTACGAAAGGGTAATGCGTGAGTGCATGCTGTGCTTATGCAACGAATTAAGCAATGACCGCAGAGAAATGGGGAATGCGCGAGGGCTTGGATAATTGTCTCACAGTGAGCAGAATGCAAGGAGCGGGCTGACCGCTTATTGAAGAAACATCTAGAAATCTCATGAGAACATTCGGGTTAGGCTAGAGGACAATCACGACTCACGACGTGTACGGAAAAGCCGGAAAACGGTGCGGCGTATATTGCTATCAGACTTTTTACACGACAGCGTATGGCTCCCCTGACGCAGAAAAGCCGATGTCGGCGTTGTCGTCGGCGTGATGGAAAAATCCGGATTGGTTGCAAAGGTGGCTGTTACAAGAGGCTTCCATAGATAGCGCCAGTCATGCAAGCGACGCATCGGATCTTCAGGGATCGGTGCAACCGCAGGCAATGCGCCAGACGCACGGGCCGTTGGCCGCAGTCTTCCTCCTCACTTTCAAATAATCTCGGACCAGGCGACTCACAAGCAGCGCCTCTCAAGCTGCTACGCAGCAGACTCATCGCAGTATTCTTAGTAACCACACCTATGAATCCTACACAGGAATCGAACCCCTGACGCTCGAGCTGTGAGTCAAATACGCTACTGCTACGCCACGCAAACACGTTCGTACGGCTTGGTTAAAGCGGGGATTTATATGTTTGTATGTCTTGTGGACTTTCACATAATGACTGTGATTGTGGAAGAGAAAACAGCGTCCGTGTCTCCGTGGGCAAGAGGAGCCGCTGTCGCGTCATACCCTTAAAGGCGGAGCTTACGTGTAACCCCCCCCCCCCCCCCCCCCCCCGACATTTTTTTTTTATTACTGTAACACATTTCACTTGCGCCTGAGCTTGGCATGATGCATGCGCACCCGTTTGAGTGAGTTTCTGAGGAGCTTATCAGTCGACATGCAAGATGTGACATAGAGGTGAGTAGCTGTGCATCTGACGCTAAGGGCTGAACATAACGCGTCGTGCATTTTCGTAAAATGTCGTACCATGCGAACATGGAAGATCATCGGCTGCGCTTGAGGCTTGTCAAAGCACCAGTAAAAGGAAGTCATGCTTGCATGCTAGAATGGCCGCAAGGTCCGTCAAGGGAATGTCATCACAGAGGAGCCAAGAGCCATGCCCTCCCGATTCTTCCTCTTGCAGCGCGAAAACTTTAGTGTCGACGAGAAAGTTCACTGAGCTGTCCCTTGCATTTCTCTTTTTCCTGAGCCCCTAGACAAGCGGACGGGTCGTGCTGCCTGGACAATGCAAAATGGCGCGGAGCGATGCTTGAGGAACGGTCCCGCGCGACCCCGTGCAGGCACAATGGAGGAAAAAAGATGCTTCAACAGAAGCGCATTGAAAGCCCTCTCCTCTTTTCGTTCTCGAGACAAGAACCGCGAGGGGAGAAAGGAAAAAGAAACAGCGCTGAGCTCCAAGACGAAAACGGCACAGACAAAGAGCGTCACTTGAGGAACTCGTGTTTCCTGCGACGTGCGCTGCCGGCCAAATCATAAATCACCGTCCGGACGAATGCTGAAGATTTATGGGATCGCTATAGGCGTTCCTCAAACAAAATAGTCCCCGTGGCTGCATGCATGCGGCACCTCCGGGGGTCGTCCCCGACTCTCCTTTGTCACCTTTAATGCGCGCGGACGACACTGATTGGATGAGAGGAGCGTGACGCCAGGTGTTGCGAAGACCACACACGCGCACCTCCCGGTGGGAGACTGTCAAGCCGGGCTTCCCCTTCGGAGGGCTGCTGCCACTGCGCCCCCCCTTTGGCCTCGCCGCCACCGTCGGCCCGGGACGCGCGCTGAGCCATCGCGACTGCGCCCGCTATACCACCACAGCGGTCAACTCCTCGGCACTGCTCTTTCTGATCAAATGGCCGTGAGATGGACAAGCACGCGGAAGACGCGGGTCTTGTTCTCGTTTGCTTGCTCCTCGACCAGGTGCTGAACTAAATGCGTAGAGTTCTCAGAGCAATCGGAGGGCAGCCCAAGCCGCCATCACTTAGCCTCACCCTGGGGACCAGAGATCTGTCTAAAAAAAAAAAAAAAAGTGGCGCTGCCTTCTAGCTAAATACCGTTTTGCTCCTCTGGACATCGACTTGTCATTGTTGCCGACACGGGCAAGGAGTCCTATGAAAGCCTTGTTAGCTGTTCGAGAATGACTCCAGAATGAATGACTGAGAATGGCGTATTTCCGGCATGTTTGCTGACGTTAGTGGTATTCAAGCACAGCTCTCTTGAACGTCACTTTTAATCGTGAGTCAAGTGTAGAATATTGTAAGATATTGTTATGAACTAATTTACGCGAATGATCTAGCCTTCCGATGCGCAACAAAATCTTGCTTTTAAAGTTTATCCTGCACTCGCATCGAGAAGTTAAGACCACCATATATAAAACCAATACGTGTGTTTGGGACAATAAATAGCAGAAAACTACAAGCCTCCCGAGGGGGATCTGCGGTTATATTGGTTGCTATCGTCCAATCTCACGATATGGAAGAAAAATTACGTTCATAAACAACTTCCCGTTCAAAAAATGTCCTTGTACAAAATTTCTGTGTTTGACGCAAAAAGAGCGACACTGAGCGGAAATAAAAGGGTTATTCTCGGCCGCATAGGGTTTTTCATCGTGCATCGAAGCCTCAGTACACTTCAGATTTTGCATTTCGCCTTCCTAGGAGTGACAGTTGCCACTTTTGAGGTACCACACATAAATCCTTACATATCGAGGCAGTTAGTGTGGCCCTAAGCTTGTCTTGAAATTCGCGTGGTTTCTTACCTGAGGTGTGTTAATCTGAGCGCTCAGCACTACGATACACAATGCTTGAGGGTGTCGCCGGTACCTCACAATAACGTAATAACGAATGGGCACTCTATCACTTCGTTGGCTCAAAAAAAAAAAAAAAAGTAACCCCCCTTTCCCTCTCAGACCATCTACTGTTAGGCGTATTCTTTCGTTTTTGCTCACTGCCGATTACTTGTCTGCTTCAGCTGCTTTGTCCAAGGTTACTGCGTGCATTATTTTCTAGTTTGACAGACAACTTTTTCTTCCCCTCGTACGACATATTTGGGTTTACAGTACTTGAGAGGACATATAATATGTGACTTGTACCAAAGCAGCGATCCTGTAGCTAACGAGTGGTGACATTGGGGGATGCTGAAAAACAGACCGAACGCTAAACTACGAAAAGAACAGTAACCAACACGCATCAGTTTGGCGGTATGTCCCCTCCCTTTTTTATTCTTAGCGCGAAAGCAATACTTCACGCAGTCAAACCAAACCGAGAATCTTGTGGCTTACATGACCTTGAGGCTGCAGAAATAAAATAAACATTGCCGAGACTGGGTTTCGAACCCGTGGCGGCGCGGACAGTTCAGTTTCGCTGGCCAGTGCACGAGAGCACTATATGTTATCGCCGCAACTGATCACGCCTCGTGTTAAACTGCATCACACTCTCGTACTGTGAATTGCACATCGTTGCCTCCGTCAACTAATACTACTATCGAGCTAATATCGCCGTCAGACGTGTCGACGACCGAGCCAAGCAAAACTATGAACCAGCCAGGCTAAAAACATGATTTCGCACGTCTACTCGGGTTAACTACTCTAAACCCCTGCCACTTTTTTTTTTTTGCGTTTACATTTCGCGTATTTCTTTTCGGTTTGCTTCGTTTCGCTAGTCACTCGCTTAGAGGCACTGATGCATGCTTTCGATGAGTGCCCAGTAGCGGCCAGATTTGAACGCATCGCTGAATCTCAGGCGAAGCTTACACGTATACTGACAGTGCAGATGCGAAACGCTTTTCTATGAACGCAATAGACGCAGAAAAAATAAAAGATGGGAAAAGTGAAGCGAAGGTACAGTGTGGCAGCACGTGAGCAGTTTCGCCGTGCAAGACAAATGTGCAGCGTGAGATGGGAGTCCCATCGCCTCGCACCGTTCCATTCCAATGGTGAGCTAGAATGAACGCTATGGATACTCGTGGCCGTCTTAATTCCGTTTCTTCTCCTCGCCCCGTCCCTGCGGCGGTTATTATTTGGCCCGTAACGTCCAAGATGATCGTGTCACGTACCAGCGGCGCGCAATTTTTTTTTTTTCTCAAAACTCATAATCGCCGGGAAAAGTAAGCGCCGAACCAACAACGTACCTCTCACGTAGTGCTAGTTCCGAGCGAAAACAAAGAACAAAAGAGAAAGCAGGACGGACAGAAATTAAGAAAAAAAAGAAGAAAAATATTAGTAAGCTCTGCGCACAGCGAAAGCAGGGGAATTAGGGGCGTTCTTTAGTGGATACTCTCCAAGCGCGCGTGTTTCGCTCTTTCGTATTTCTCGCCCCCTGGATGCTTGTCTCTTCGTTTTTACGTTTCCCCATTATTACCTTTCGCGCATCGATTTTTCCTCTTTAGCTCCGGCTTCCGGCGTCTTCCTAAATGTTTTAATGTCAGTTCGGTCTCGCTGCGGCTCTACTTTCTATCGCATAAATATAGATACGCATTTTAATTTTATTACAGGAGCGATAAAAATGCTCATATATCTAAATTTGCGATGAATATATACACCCCTGGCGGATTTCTTGCCCGAGCTACCGGTAACGGTGTCGTGGCTTCTTCCTTTCTGCCCTCCGTCTTTCTTCCCTTTCGTTTCTGCTTCTCCTTATTTTTTTACCCGTCGCAATTTTTTAGAAGAAGCAAAATCAATAAATTAATGGGAGCCAACCGGACGCATAAATAAGGGGCCGGAGAGGAAGAGAGACGAGGTATAGAAAGGCCTTTCAGAAATGACCACCTCTCCACTTTCTTTTTCGTTCGCCCTCTCCCAGAGCGCCCGCTTTCTTTCTTATTCTAATAATCATGTATTGCCATCATTATTTAACGTCCGTGCGCAATAAGAAGGCATAGGCGCTCGGTTATTGTTTCTTTTTTCTTCGGTCTTTTCTCTCGTAAGGAATTACGCTCTTATGAAAATTTAAGACACCGCAGAACAAAGAAGAAACGAGTACGGATTAAGCCGTCATAGTTTTACGCTTGTTTGAAATATTGCTGGTGCCGGGCAGAAAACTAAAATGGCGCTTAAGGGCCACGGCATTCACTGAAGCCTGCGCACATCGGCTCGAGGGCGCCGAGTGTCATAGAAAACCGGATTTTTTACTTTGCTTCTTTTTTTTTTTAAGCGCGGTGGTCGTCACGGCGCGCCATATTTGCAATGTAGCGCACAACCACGTTTCCCTATGCCCACTTACGGCAATACGATACAGTCGTGCTTGTCTGCTCGGCTGAATAATAGAGCCGGAACTAAGCGTGTCACTTTCATTCTGGTAGCGTACAGTTGTCGTAGGATTGTGGCAATCAATGGAAGGATTGGGAAAAGAAGTTGAATAAAAGTCTTGCAAATTGTAACCTTAAAGTTTAAGTATTCCGTTGTCTAGCTCGTCGTAAGCAGGCCACAAAGTGATAAAGGATAGAGGCAGAAATGAGGAGACAAGCTGTGTCTATAGACAGTGAAAGTTGATAGGCTACAGTCGAGGTACATAACCGATATCTGAGATAAACAAAGAACACACAAATGAAAGATGCCTAATATCAGATTTCTCCATCCTAGCAACGTTCAATTCCTCCCGAATGGAGCATCCTGCTTTGCTCGTTGATGCCCCTGGGGCCACGAAGCTTTGAGCCCGTGGATACGCGCATGTGCCTTCTTAGGTCGTCATTTAGCGCCCTCTTAAGGCATGTGTCGAGTTCGGCTGCGGCCGCAGCCCAGCTGTAGAAGGCCCATAGGGCCCGGCGGAAGGAATTCCCGGCTCGGTCCCGCCCGCGCCGGCCGACGCGGCGAGCGTCTTGGCTGAACGGCGCGAGCGGCCAAGCGGAAAGGGCAGGCGGCACGACGGCGCAACACATCGCCGACAGGATGGAGCATCGTCCCGGTGTCTAACGACGCTCTCCCTGCGCCCGGCATAATCATAATGACTCACGAAGCAGCCATTAAAAGTGGCTGCCAGCCCAGGCCGGCCGGGCACATTCGGCGCAAAAAAAACCGGAACTTGGAAAATGGTTTCGCATTGATTATAGCATACCGGCTGCTTGGGCGCGCGCGCCGTAGGATTGCGGATTTCTGCCCTCCCCCCTTGTTTTGTTTTCTTGAGGGGTACGCCGCCCGTTCTCGCTGTTGTCATTATAGCGTGTGCGCATGCGTATCTGCGCTCGAGCTGGCTGTGCTGACAGGGAGCGCTGCGTGCGTGCGTTCGGCGGGCGCCCAGGGAGCGCAGGAGGGGCGTGGGCCGAAAGTGGAGCACGACAGGAGCCGCCGTCGACATTTCTGCCGGCCGAGGCGCCGTGACGGCCGCGCAACCGCAGAGACGGATTGGCCGAGATGCCGGATAAGAGGGCCCTTGTTCTTCGCATCGAGTGGCTCTCGTTTGCGGGGCGGCGCACGCCTCATTCGCTGCCAGGGTGGTAGCGGCGGCGACGCGAAACTTTCTCCGCCGTTAGGCATGGTTAGCGCCACGTCTGCGGAGTGCCGGCGAAGGCCAGCTCCTCGCCGCTGTCGAGGAAACTTCTACAGCTGCGGCAGCTTGCCCTAGGACCCATTCTTCTCGCTCTTCATTCTTGCCTTCCGCTGTCGAAATACGCACGGCGCGGTCACGATGTTAAAGTAGCGGGGAGTGAGAGATCCAAAATAGAATCCCTCGCTGAGGCGGCGAGCACGCAGTACAAAACACACGGTGCCCGCGAAGAAGTACAACTCCAAAGAAAGACAACGTTGACAAAAGAAGGATGAAGGGGAGGAAGAGTGCGGTCACAGATTATCAGGTATCAAATTTCATTGGAAAGAGCGGACGCTTTAGATTGAAGATCAGCGAAAAACGCTGAACGTCGAATTCTTAAAATGCTTGCCCGAAGCTAAAAATTGTCGGCCCGTGCTCTTCTAGCGCGAAGTCGAACAAATAGGTCCTGAGAGGAACGCCTGGAACCAAGAGCATAGCTGGGTGCTTCAGGAAGTTTTCGACGCCGCATATGATTCGGGAAGTAATAAAGAACGAAACTCTCTCTTGGTGTCATCATGAATATAGACGCTGGTGCATGCACGAGGCTCGAAGCGCATGCGTGCCTAAGATTTCATTAAGAATTAAGCGAGCGAAATGCACGAAATAACCTTTGCACATTGTGCAGAATTGCCGAACCAACGCTATTGACACACTTGCGCCATGTTTACGCGCCGAAAGAAGGCGCGTAATAGAGTTTGGGGTGCTTCCTAAACTCTATTGTTATCACTAGTTTCCTCACAATAGTCCGGCAACGAGGTATTTTCTTATATATCCTTTCTCACATTAAGTGTGCTTAATTTTTAAGATAACGAGCACATCTTGCAGAAGCTAAACTGAAGTCGCTTTCTGTGGCGATGACAATACATAAAAACCACTCTCTTTATTTAACTATAATCTAATAGTTAGTTACTTACGATTAACTGAGAGGATTAAGTTGCTTCATTCGTGAAAATCTGTGATCAACTTTTGAGCAGGTTCGTGGGAGGATTCACTTAGAAAGTTGTAAGCGCACGCGCGCGCGCACGCACGCACGCACGCACGCACGCACGCACGCACAATGTTTGAACTTTTCGAAGTGCGGGTTTAGTGAAAAAATCGCTTTCCACGCAGTGAACAGCGCAAGCGAAATCCAAAATGTCCATGGCAGGCACGTAAATGAAGTCATCAGCGGATGTTAGCGACCACAGTGTCGTGCTTGTCCAAACCTTCACGCACTTCCTAACGTGTGCATAAAAATGTCTAAGATGGGGGCTTGTTCGCAAAATGATTACTGAATCAGTTTGTAGTTTCTTTTTTTTTTTGATGGTACACAACTTTTTTGTTCCAGCTTTTCAATTATTTTCCAATAGTTTTGACAGGTGCTTAAGTAATATTGCCAATTGTTTAATTTAGTATGAAATGTAAGATACTATATATGACCTGCTGAATCTGGATGACGGGCAGCGATGCTGATTCGGTTTTATGACTACAACAAGCGCATTTTTTTTAAAGACTTGGCTCTTGGTATGCATGCGACACACAGTACTAGCGCTTCAAAGTTGATGCGATGATAGGAACCGACTCGTACGAGTAAAATAGACTTTTGTAGTTAGCGCAGACATCCAACCAATGAAAAGTTAAATCAAGTATTAAAGTCCGACACTCACGCTTATACGTTTATAGAGCAACCGATCAGCCAGGAAACAAAAAATGAAACAAAGGATGCGGCTGCATCCCCAAGAGCGCACCAAGCGAGGTGCATTCATCCCTTCGCAAGCCAACCCGCGGGGCCTTCATTTCTGGCAGTGTCTTCCTCGCTGCGCGGAGGCAGCTATGGCCCAGCCTGGATGCTTTCCTCGTTTTTTTTTTTTTTCTTCGTGGCTGGCGCCCCCGCACACCTCCGCCAGCCGCGAAGTCCGCAAAACAAGCGTGGCAGGGCGCGACGGGCGTCCGTCATCGTTTCCTCCAGTTTTCCCACTGGCGCAGACGCGGCGAGCGTTCACACGCCACCCTCGACCAGGGCTGCCGTGCGCCGGCCCCTCCCTGGCCGTTGCGGTTTGCGGTTATTTCGACCCTGTTATTTCCGGTGCACGCATTTGCGTTTCGCTCTCCTCCGGCAGCTGCCGCCCTGGCCGAGGGATGGCTCATTTACGAAGTCCGAGCACAAGCCGTAAATTATTCTTGCCCTGACTGGCGGAGGGGAGAGGGGAGGGCACGGGGAGGCACGAGAGGGCGCTGCGCACACAGGGGGGACAGTGAAGAAAAGAAGAAAACCCCACAACGGACGGGTGGGGGGGCACAGTACACTGTGAAATGAATGTACATAAAGCCTCACGCGCAGTGTGCGTGATTGAAGGTGGACGCCCTGTATATGGATGCAACGCGAGCGCGCGGTGCTAGGGAAACAAGGGAAACAAATGCTTGCAACGACGCTCGCCGTATGACGCCCGCTCTGTCCGTTCGTGTAAATTACGCGCTCCCCGTTAGGGCGTTTGCGCTTCGGACGTCATTAAAATTGTGTACAGCGGCGGAAGGATGCAGGACGCTCTCTGTGACTCTGTGACGCCCTGTCTGCAAGGGGTTGCTGGTGGCCCTTAGGATTAGTGCCCACGATTGTGCCTCTAACCGCTTGCGTCCGACAGAGTCTAGGTTGTGGGCGTACATTGCAGAGTACGAGATTCGCCTTGCAGCGCTTCCCTCAAAACCTGCGGAAGGTCAGGCGAGCCCTCAAGCTAGCTGCTAACTCCTGCATAGTGTCGCGTGTTGTCTCGATTTTTTTTAAATAAAAAAAATTATGCCAGTTCGCTCTGGCGCCGACATGTTGCCTATCATTACAAGGCTTTGTAGCGCATGCTTGGCGCTAAGAATTGTTGCGGTTATTTTGTGGCAGGTACGAGTTCGCGAAGTGAATATAACTCAGCCATATGTCTGACACAGCAATGCAATTGCAAGAGCCGTAACTTGTTCGCGCAAGATATCTTCGGTGTCATCCGTTATTTTGCTAGGATGCGGCCTCGTTCTTCCTCGTACTCACGAAAACTGTTCTGCGCGAGTTGCCATCAGTCAATAATTTCTTGAGGCTAGAAATGAAATCGCTTAATTCGGAGCAAGCAGAGCAATGAACTGATGTTTTTTTTTTATGATATTAACATTGACCAGGTGAAGGCGGAGTATTGCGATTACACACAGTAAAAAAAAAAAAAAAGTGCGACCAGCAATCAATGCGAGGATGGGTAAAAGCATATTTTTCATTGTGAAATGCCTCGAAGTTTCCTACCTCTAGCATTCGCCGCTGTTTCTTCTCTGGCGATGACTGTTGTCGTTCGTGGAGCCAATTTGGCGGAAAGACACAGAAATAAATGGCGCGCCGCCGCTGAGCACAGAACTTAGGATCGTGGGATCATCTGATTGAAGAAGCGATACACAGGAGCGCATGAACAGCCAAGTGAAACGCTCACCCAGGGTCGAAACGCACGTAGACTTGGCCTGAGGGATGAACCTGAGACGAGAGAAGCGATGAAAACGCAGCGCGAGCGCCATAACATTATGCAGATTAGTTTTCTTTGCGCTTCACTTCGCCTACTCCCTTCTGCCCGAAGCTCAGTAACTGGCACATGGAGCTGTCTTCGTCGGTGGGGCCCGCGTACGGCTTCTGATCACCTGGCCGAGACCACGCCGTGGGCTCCGGCGCCTGATTACACCGATGTCGTAAGCTAATTCAAGCAACTGCGCGCCCCGGTGACAAACGAGGGTTAAGGCGGGAGCTTTGCGAACAAGAAAGAGAAATTTCGCCCAGGCACCAGGCGAAGCCGTAGAGACGCGACTCTACTCTCTCCTGCTCTACTGAGTTCTTTTGTCAGTACGCCGGTGCTTTTATTACGCCTGAAAGTTTAATACAAGTGGCTTCCGTTGCACTCGTGCCTTGTAGCGTTCCACTCCAGAGTTAATTCCGTTCGGTGTTCTCTGCTTCGTCGGCATGCTTTCCTCCCGCCAACGGCACTTTGCTCAGTGCCCGCCAATTTTTCGCGGCAGTCTTCCCTTTCATTCTTCCGACCCTCTTGCTCTCGCCGCTTCAACTCACACCTTGGGTAAGCTTTCCTGAGGATGTGTAGCGAACGTGTTCCCGAAGCAGCTTTGAAAGCGCCAAGGGTTGCTGCGCCGAATATGGGACGTGCAGCGGGGACGGGTACGTTGTGGCTGGGATGAGAAGACCAATTTGAGACAAGGGATTCTTTGGCGCGTTTCTGCCGCAGACCTAGAATGCGAAAGGAGGACCTTGCTCGGCCTGGAATGGCGCATATATTGCGAGATTACTGCGACAATGGGAAGGCGACGTGCCGCAGCAACCATACATGCACTTATTAAGGTGGCGCTTGCATGGGGCACCACCTTGCCCACTATTATTACGCCTATGCAGTAGTCAAGGGCAGAAAAAAGAAATGTGCTTATCCACTCGTGTCGCTGCATTAAAATAGAGTAGTTCATGTACAGCTACGCAGCTGTGAACACGTACTAACGCGGTTTAGCATATGTGAATGAGGCTATTCACTGCTAACGTGATGTTATGTTGGATGAAATATTAGTTGAAGTTACTTTCACCAGGTGGCGCAAGTCATCTCAAGGATTCATATTTTGCAAAAGAAATATATATATATATATATATATATATATGAAGGACACTGTGTTTTTTTGTACGAAGCTCGGTAATAAACTAAAACTAAAGCTGATGAAGATTTACAAAAGCTCTTTTTGATTCCATACGAAGCAATGAACGTCTTTGTAGAGGAAAGCAAACTAGGAACACCGCGATAACCTATAGTTTCCTAAATCGTCTTTAACCCAAGCTTTTCTGAGTAATTCATCTTCAAAAACAGGCTCCTATAGGCTCCTATTGCAGGCTCCTATGCCTGCAATGTCAAGAGGAAAAAATATTTGCTTTTAGGCTGGTGTTTTGGTTCGTTTGAAATTAGTTTAGCCTTGGGATTCGTTATGTGCACTACACCGTTGAATGAATTTGACCGGTTGTTTACCCCTGTGGTAATGCGAATTTGCGCGACAGCTCGGTTGGTACATATGCTTATGCCAGTAGGAAAGCTAGTAGCGTGTTTTAGAATAGGGGGGCCCTATCGTAGGAGAATAGGGCAATATCGAGGCACCAGTGAGCATACTCTGAACAATAACCGCAGGGGCGTTATTGTTCTGCGCATGCGCACTGGCGCCCTGCTATTCTGCTGTCGCCCTAACCGATAGGGTCCCCCTGTTCTAAAACTCGCTAGTAAGCAACTCTGAGTAGTGTTGGCTTTTCGTTGATAGTGTGCGTTGGAGCAGCCAGACATGGGGTAGGGAAGTAGGTTTGTTAAGTGAGGTGGTAGGGGGTATGGGGTAGGCGTGCGTCACGCACGGGCACGCATGGTCACTTATCTATCCATCCATATACGGCGGGTGTCCAGCGTGGCAGACCCAGTGATGGAGAAGGGCCGAAAGAGGAAGAACAGATACGACACTCGTGAGTAATTCAGTAACATTTGTAGAACCTAATTTACTTAATTTGTTTTCATGAAAGGCAAGGGGCCATACCTATCTGCGAACTTTGTCTTTACGTTCTCGGAAGTAGGCGCAGCTAGCGCACCCCCCTTTTAGTCGTAGCTCCTTCATGCAACATCACTCAGTTGGTTTCACTCGGCTAGAGTACTCTTTACAACCTTGCTTACTATTAGCTCGCACATCCAGCATATTCCTGTGTTGGCGTATTTCACTGAATATTTTTTTTTCTGCCGTGGCCATTCTTTTAATGCGATCGCATTTAGGTTGTCGGCATGCAGTTTCCAATTTCGCTGTAACAAAAATCCCTGATTGGTCGGGAGAGGTCATGCGACCTTGTGACGTCATCACAACGTGCCCTGATAGGCCATCCTGATTTGAACATCAGAGTAAACTCAAAACTATACGAACTGCTCCATTCCACCGAAAGGGTTAGAATCTATCGAATATGTGCGCCCCATGGAGCGGCCCATGGAACACGTGGAGCAAGCGCCCGTCGAGCACCTGGTTTCTTCACATCATCATTTGCGAGCTTGCCGACTGTCACACCGGAAATGGGCGTGGATTAACGCCTTGAGCTTAATGAGAAACACAGTACCGATTCGGAGAAATTGGGATTCTGCGCTAAGGAGTGCTACTCTAAACCGGAAAACTTCATCCGTCGACGGCCTTAGAGAATGGCATATCAAGGAATGCGCTGCGAGCCACTTGGCCTGCAAGGACACAAGTGTGAGGCTTCAGCGTATGGAGGGGTGGGGCTTGTGCCAGTGACCAGTGTGACGTGATGTTCTTATATGTCGCCCGTAATGAAGGGAGCGGTGTCATGTTATCTTGCGTCCTTATCGCAACCTGCCTTCATGGGCCGTCCTGATTGGTCAAGAGAGGTCTCGTGACCTTGTGACGTCATCTAAACCTGCCACCGTGGCAAGTGGGCCCCCAAAATTTCGAAGTTGGCTCATCCCCGAAATTCCAAAGGACCCCTAAAATTTCGGGAGCAGGCCCAACCCAGAAAATGTATTAAGGTGGATTAATGGGTCGGATTAGTATAATCGCATAGGATAATGCAATGAAAGGTACTCGAACGTTCTAGAAGGTCATGACTCATGCATACCATATAAGGGCAACAGAACCGGTTCCAGCCGGAGCTTTGACGGGAAGATCGCAAGAAGAACATTACACTCATTGTAGACACCATAGCAGGCTACCTAAAGTCTATCGCATTTTCTTCAAGAATGTGGTTAAGAAGGCTCCCAAGTATTTATCACTTTTTCTTTCAGCGCTGCGTATGCCGACTCCTTGAAAATATTTTTTCCCGAAGCCTGCTAGTGCGAATAGCTGGAACACAAGTGTCTATGTAAAATGATTATTGTGTCAAACTGCCTGATGGGTAAGAGGCATCGTGAGGTATTTATCCGTTTGCTCTTGCTCCTATTTATTTCTGTCTCAGAAAGGAACAACTAAATCATTTCAAATCAAACTCTTCCTGTGCGTCATTAAATAATTCCTCTCTTTCTGTCTGACCAAGCAGCCCCGCGTCACAACGAAGCTTGATTTATTTCCAGCATGATGGCTTGCTTTGAGGTGAAGTATGCCAGGCCATCTACTTCCTGCTCCGACCAGCTTTAAAGGACGCGTACCAACTGGCTCTTCTATAGCCTCTGCAACGAACCACACTTGTTTTCAGTGGAGTGAGTGCCTCGTCCCGAACAGGAAGGGAAGAAATGAGATTGATAAATATGCTTATTTGCCAGTTATTCTCACATCTTTTCTGCTAAGCCGCACTGCTTCCTGGAAAGTAATTTTTTGTCTTAATACGAAGCTAATAGTGAGCAATAATAACCCGAAACCAAATCTGAAAGAGCTGCTTTACGCCATCGTTGTTTCACCGCAATGTCGCTGTATAGAAACGCTTCTGTAAGCTATAAGAATTATTCAGTTCTGTTCGTATGTGGCTCAAAGTACGCTGAGCACCGCTTTTATGTAAAACGGCGGAGTCGTAGCGTGCTCTTTTCGCTGTGGGCAAGGCTCTGTGGCTTCCACTATGCGACACCAGATGGCAGGAGTGGACACGCGTCCAGAATTGCTGGTCAAGTTCCGACCAGTGCTGCACTCTTCGTCAGCCTCGGTGTCATTGGTTCAGTTCGTCACCAACGAGTCATCTTAACCTCTGATCTGTGGTTCTCAAGTATCATTTGTTCCTGAGGACACTTGCTGTCCCCAAAAAAGCTGGCAGTTTAGAGGTTGCTATGCAGTGGTCCGAGGCACCCGTATCGCTAAAAAACCGCATTGCAGCTTCATTTCACGTTCATCGTATTTTATATGTTGAAGCCTTCCTTGGTTTGCAACTGTGGCGTTCGAGGGAATGGTCACAATAGATGGCTATTCAGGATTGCTGCTCAGTTTTTCATGGACAGATGAACGAACTTCGTTTCCGTTGCGGTGTCAGCGACGTCGCAACAGGAAACGGACTCTATCAGGGTTTTCTGTACTTCTGTCTCTGTACGTAGCAGATGAATCGCTTTGGAATTACGAAATGAAATTAGGTTGTGTTATCTGAGAGCATATATCTCTACGTTATTTCCTTTATCTTCTGAACGCTGTAGTCCTCTGTCATCTGGAATCTGCGCTGAAGTTCACATCCCACCGCTGTTTTTGTATTATATCGCTCAGGGGAACTTTTACTTCAGGCTCAAGCCATACTTTTTTAAAATCAGAATGCATGGAGGACATGCGGGGACGTACACCAATTTGTATACCGGGCTTTTCAGAGAGCACTTTCAAAAATTCCCATGTATGAGAAATTTGACGCATTAAATTATTTTTTTCAGGAACAAACTCACAGCTGCGGCGGTCGTCAGTTACCGTATAAATCATCATGATTAGGTAGCTAATTCGTAAAGTTTACTAATTAACTTTACAGCCGACGCAGTATGGTGGTTAGTACCAATACGGAGTTCGAAGTGTTAGACAAGTCAATTGCCTATCTGTTTTTGAAACGAAGTCATTCTCTAAAGCTCTGCAGCACAAGGAATAGAGGCGCTTTTTTCCACTTAAAAGCAAACCTGAGTACATGAGGCGCGTCCTCGCTGCAAACGCGACGTCTGATGATGACGTGATCCAGTGCTTACGGCACCCAATTCGAACTGCCGGCATACCCCGTCAGGCACATTCTTTTGTTTCGTCGCTTGGTGCAAGAAAATGGATATTCATGGCCAGCCACGTGGGCTTTATTTTTTAATCAACCACACGCACAAGTGTGAGACAATTTAAAACTTCCCGCACCGTCTTTCTCAAGCACTGCTCTGAGCCCAAAGCAGCTGCGGTGGCCCTGCGACTACGGTGTTCTCCTGCTGAGAACGAGTTCGGGGGCCACAGCTGATGTGAATGGAGGCAAAATGCCTAATTGCTTGGCCATGGAGATTAAATGGTCTTAAAGCGATAATATTACTCTGTACGAAATCTCAGCAGCAAACCACAAAATTATGCAGCTTAAATTTGTGAAAATGCTTGAACCCGGTCAAACTGACGTGTTATATCCTATTTTATGTGGAGCCTTTATTTCATCAACGGCAATTACGTACAAATGATGTTAGGGTCCAAAGTGCGAGTAAAACGCAATTTAAGACACTTTTCACAGCATTAAAAGAAATTGCCGATTGAGATGCTCCTCGTTTTTTTTTTTTTTTTTTTTCAGCAGTAGTCAGAGTGGTAAATCAACTGAGGGCATAAAGTGTCAAGTTCTGCTTTCAGATGTGGTGGAAAAACAGCGCAAACTAAGACAGAAAACACAGAACAAGAGAGGAGACACTGCAAGCGCTTGTAGTGTCTCCCCTCTTGTTCTGTGTTTTCTGTCTTAGGTTTGGTTTGGTTTATGGGGTTTAATGTCCCAAAGCGACTAAGGCTATGAGAGACGCCGTAGTGGAGGGCTCCGGAAACTTCGACCACCTGGGGTTCTTTAACGTGCACTGACATCGCACAGTACACAGGCCTCTAGGATTTCTCCTCCAAAGAAATTCTAGCCGCCGCGGCCGGGATCGAACCCGCGTCTTTTGGGTCAGCAGCCAAGCACCATAACCGCTGAGCCACCGCGGCGGCCGTTTTCTGTCTTAGTTTGCGCTGTTTTTCCACCATGAATTCACACTAACTAGCCCAAATGTCTGCTTTGCTGATTTCAGACGGCAGTGAACGCTTTGTTTTACGAACAGCTAATTCGAGACGAATAAGACAAGAGGGTTAATCGGTTGCTGTGCATTACTTAGAATCTTTCTCCCTTCGTTTCTGCCTACATTGTTAAACGTGACCCATCTGCATTTAGGACTCCGTCGTCTTCTGATGTGGCGCCTCTCTTAATGTTACCTGTTCTTATTTTTCGTTGTAGTCAAATGTGGTTCAATCGTTTCGGGAGTGCTCGTATTAGGCATGAAGTTTCTCTTACCGTCGCGCGTGGGCTGCAATGCCAAAAGAGTTGTGATTTCACTTGGAGTATAAAAGTTGACCTCACACCGCGGTTCCCCGACGGGCTCTTTTCTGCATCGACCCTTCGTTCTTAGTGGTTCGTACACGCTGAACACGCTCCCTTCCGCACTTTCGCCTTCCTCGATAAAGTTCCAACAGGCCCCTTTCTGCGGGAATGGCGCTTGTATCTTTATGCTGCCGGTTTCCCCTTCCCGTTTGCAACCTTCCTTCTGCTGCCTTGCCGACTGGGATGGAAATGCTCTTCTCCTTTTTTTGGATCTTTGGCTGTCTCCTCTTTTTTTCGACCGAAATAACAATGTTCTTTTTACCCTCGCCAGACGTTAATTGTTATTTATTACGGCGAACGCCTGATAAGAACGGGAGAGGCTTGCGCGAGGAGCCTATGTGTGCGTGTGCGCGCCGGAGTGCGCGTGAAGCTTCTTTTCTTTCCACAAATCAAGCGCGCCGCGAAGAGGAGCGCCCGCCAGGAAGAACGATTGGAGAGCGCGCCTCATCACGTAATGCAACGAGTCCAGGCGTGAGGGCGAGCTTCCACAACTCTCGACCACGGCGATTTCTCAGCCCATCCCGCCCCTTGGCGCGCTTGTTTGAGTTCGACGGGGCTTTGTTCCGCTCGCCCTTTTGCTTGCGTGTCCTTAGTTTTCTATTTTCACTCGGAAGCGTTTGCTCAGAGGCATTTTCTGATCTGCAATTCGGCATGCGTATAATTACAGGGAGCCGACCGCCCTATCAATCGTTTAATTTTTTTTTTTTTTGCCGCTGCTACTTGCATTCTCAAGGATCGAGAAGAAATGGGGTGTGGAAGGAAAAAAGAGGAAAGGAAGAAGAGGGAACGGGTGAAGTTTTAGAGCCTGCTAAACTTCCATTACGCGTGGTTTGCGTTCTTCGGGCGCATCCTAATTTTTTTTTTTCGCGCTATGTACGCGCCGTACACTACCGGCACACTTTAATTTCCTCTGAAAGCGTCCTGTGCGGGCGTTTGAGCCGGAAATGCGCTTCTTGTGGTTTAATTGAAGCTGCTACCAAGTCTGTCATCAAACAAAACTCGAAGTAAAATCGGGTATCTCTTCAGAATACGTCCAGACGGCAAGCACACATAAGGAGAAAACATATATATACTGCTGAAACATCTAAGGAAACCCTGAATGATCGAGGTTTCTTTTGGCGCCTTCGGCCGTACTAGTTAAGACCGAAGTACGAAAGGTGCGGTGGCATTATTTCAGCGCCGGAATTGAATGGTGAAAAAATTCGTTGCATTGTGGACCGGAAGAACGAGCTCAAGTGGTCTGTACTCGATTGAATAGCTCTTGCTGGCATTCAAGCAAACGTTTAAGAACAACAAAGTAGAGGCAGTGGGGCTATCGCTGCAGATATTTTAAGCAACTTACACATTTTACCTTCCCCCACGGACGCAAACAATTTTAAGGCGGGTATCTGACGCGTCATGTATGAATTCCTCTCCACATTTTTCCGGTTGTTGGCGTTACTGCGTGCAGATAAGCTCGTAGCGGAGAACAGGTTTATAAATTGTCAAGATAAATCAATCATGGTGAATTATTTTTTTTTCTGATATACTTTTGTTCACTGGTGGATTAACAAATGCATGGAGTGCATGCATGGAATGGTAGAAACACAGCAGTTACAAATGGGAACACATGGAAAGTAATTCCAGCTCTTCAAGCAGTTTAATAATGTTTAACATACGGGACAAAGTTTCGCTGCAGGCTGATTACTCAAGATACTTCTTTTTATTTACATGTAACCGGCAACGCCCACTCGTTACCAGCATATCACTTAATAAAAACCTCTCTCGAAGTAAAGCAGCCTCAGTCATGTGTACTGCCCGGTCGCCGTTTGGTTCCAGTCAGGTGCTTCACGAATGGGAAATATATATGCAGGTGGTGGCAAAAGTGTCGATCTTCGATAACCAAGCGGCGGATCGGGTTGGTTTGGTCGCATCAGAACAGAAAGTTGAGCTAACAGGGGCAAACGTCGAGACCCGGGCGCAAGAAAACCACAGGACGCCGCGTCCTTTCGGAGACGCCGAAGGGTGCAGGCATGCCAATGTCTTCTCTGTCTTCTCTGCGTGCAGTTCACGCCTGCATGTTGTTGAGGAAAGCCTCTCAGCTCGGCCGAGGGTGGGTGGGCATCGGTTGTTCATGTGCACCGTTGTTCATTTGCAGGTAGGTGATTTGACGGAGAGCTTCTGGAGAGTCAGTGAATATTGCGAGTCGTTTTCTGTTTCGGTGGGAGGGATCCAGTTTGCCGACTCTGAGTTGGTGCTAAACGTGAAGTCAATGCCCATACCAGACAGTGAAGTTCATCGGTGGTGCTAATCGTATGCTGGTTCAAAGATGCCCGGTACATGAACACCCATTGCGCAGGTGCTAAGTGACATGAAGAAGTCAGTGAAATTTGTTATTTTTCTAGAGCGGCTTAGACGATGCTCAGGGCGATCGTGTTTCTAGCGTGTCGGCGCTTGTGGGCCGCTTTCTTTGGAAAGGGTCGCCTGGAGACTACAGTAAAGAAAGAGGTGGGGGTGGTATGTTTAGTGGAAGATCATCACCATCGTCATCATCAGCCTGACTGTGCCCACTGCAGGGCAGAGGCCTCTCCCATGTCTCTCCAATTAACCCTGTCCTTTGCTAGCTGCGGCCGCCGTATTCCCACAAACTTCTTATTTTAATCCGCCCACCTAACTTTCTGACGCACCCCTGCTACGCTTGCCTTCTCTAGGAATCCACTCCGTTACCCATAAGGACCAGCTGTTATCTTGCCTTCGCATTACATGCCCTGCCCTAGCCCATTTCTTCCTCTTGATTTCGACTAGGATGTCATTAACCCGCGTTTGTTCCCTCACCCACTCTGCCTGCTTCCGGGCTCTTAACATTACAACTGTCATTTATCTTTCTATAGCTCGCTGCGTTGTCCTTAACTTAAGCTGAACCCTTTTCGTTAGCCTCCACGTTTTTGCCCCGTAGGAGAGTAGCGGTAAGATATACAGCTGTTGTATACTTTTCTCTTGAGAGATATTTGTAAGCTACCATTCACGATCTGAGAGGACCTGTCATATGCGCTCCACCCCATTCTTATTCTTGCAGTTATTTCCCTCTCATAGTCCGGATCAGCGGCCATTACCTGCCCTTAGTAGACGTATTCCCTTACCACCTCCAGCACCTCGCTACCAATTGTGAACTGCTATTCCCTCGTGAGACTGTTGGACATCACTTTGGCTTCCTGCAAGTTCATTTTTTAGACCCACCGTTCTGTTCTACCTGCTTAACTTATTGATTATGCCTTGAAGTTCATCTTCTGAGTAGCTTAGCAAGGCAATGTCATCACTGAATCGCAGATCACTAAGGTATTTTTCGTTAACCCTCATCCCCAACTGTTCCAAATCCGGGTGTCGGAATACCTCCTGCAAACAGGCGGTGAATAGCATTGGCGAGATCGTGTCTCCCTGACTGACACCCTTCCTTATCAGAATTTTATTGCTGGCTTTATGAAGGACTATGGTAGCTGTGAAGTCATTATAGATATCTTCCAATATTTTTACATAAGGCGCTTCTACACTCTGATTCTGCTTAGGTTTCCTTGAGTCAAATCTTTTCGCGTAATCAGTGAAGGCTATATATAGAGGTTGCTTATATTCTGTGTATTTCTATATCACCTAATTAATTGATAGTGCGAATATGGTCTTCTGTGGAGTATCCTTTACGAAAGCCTGCCTGATCATTTGTTTGATTGAAGTCTAAGGTTGTCTTGACTCTATTAGCGATTATCTTAGTACATACCTTGTAGGGCCCGGATAGTAAGCTGATCGGTGTGTAATTTTTCGAGTCCTCAACGGAGACCATTGTGACGTTCCGTGCGTGAGCTACCAGGGCCCATATCTTCGGCGGAATCTTCTCTGTGCTCAACCGTCCTACTCCCTTGTCTCCCCTTAAACGGTCCGCGTTCGGCGGCGCCGCGTAGACGGAGCCCCCAGCGGCGGCAAAGCCACTGAAGGGGTACAATGGTACAAAGACGCCGGCGGGAGGGAAAGCCAGCCCAATTAGGCTGCCTGGCCGTACAAGGACACAGGAGAGGCTGACAACCCGACAAGAGAAGAAAGCTGCCGACGGGAGACAAACGACATCCCAACGAGGCAGGTCCGCAGGGGAGGCTGACAACCCGACAAGAGAAGAAAGCTGCCGGCGGGAGACAAACGACATTCCAACGAGGGAGGTCGGGGGTGCCGCAGGCGCCGCCGTGGAAAGGAGGAAGAAGGAAACAATCCAGCCTGGAGGACAGGAGATCGGGCGTGGCCGGCGGAGCACATATAGCTGGCCAGTGCGGACGAAAGGCACGCTCAGGACGAGATCGGACACAAAAAGGGTCCTTCAGCGCCGAAGCCGGACGGCGCGCAGCTTCTGCCAGCAACCGACGGATCGCAACTCCGGAGCCCCTCCATCGCCCCCATGACGGCGTCGCCACGTAAGCTCGGACACCCCAGCCTCTGATGTACAATGTATAATTATTGATTACATCATTTTGTTTAAACTGAGCCATACGGTGTCTTCTTGCCTCTCCGTCCCGTGTGGACCTGCGCATTATGTGGGGTCGTCACACCATATTCCTGGAGTTGTTGCCCTTGCGCGGTGTACTCGCTACAGTCTGCTTGTGCTGCCGTGGCGCGGATGATGATGTCTTTTAGACTTTCTATTTATCCAAGGTATTCCAGGTGGTAGAATCTCGTGTGGCTTTGTAGGCCGGTAATGGCCCGTTGAAGCTTGTTATACAGCAGCCGCAGGTGGATGAGCTTTTCTTTGTTGAGGTAAAAATTTGCAGAGCCGTATGTAAGCAGACGAGGACAGATCTGCGTAGCGTGCGAATGATGCGCGAGCAGGCTCCGCCTCTTCCGCTGCCGATCCTGCGGGTCAGATTCAGGAGGGGGTCCCATTGACGGGATAGACTATTTCACCCAACTAGTTTCCAAGAATTATGAGACGGCCATCCGTGGCCGCATGGAATCATTGATCCGTTATGTAGAGTTTACTTTCTGTTTCTCTTGAGGTTTGGCCCTACCAGGAAAACATTTGTTTTCTCTGGAGACAATGTCATGCCGTGCCCTCTAGTGCTTGTTCAAAAGCATGCAGGGATGCTTGCATCTCCATCGCTGCGGTTTCTGTTCTGTCGTAGTTGTTACGCTCGACCCATGAAGTAATATCGTATGCATACATAGTATGGCGACACCTTTAGTGTGTATGCATACATAGTATGGCGACACCTTTAGTGTTCTTGGAGCTGAGTAGCTATATGCCTCCTGACCTAACTGAAGAGCGAGGGTGATAAAATGGATCCTTGGGCCACTCCCCGCTTATTGAGATACGTGCGTGAGGTGGGAAGGTCGGTATGGATTTTGAACTTTTTCCGAGGAAGTTGCAGACGAAGTTGTAAAGTCTGGTCCCAGGGAATGTTCGTCAGAGCTGAGAATGGCTTGATGCGTAATTTTATCGAATGCCTTTTTAATGTTGGAAGCTACCAGGATGTACAGCGTTCTTGTTTCCTTTGCTGCTATCATTCAAGAGGTGTGTCTGAAGCCAGAGGTTATCGTGGGTTCGGGATATGGATTCGGGCGAAAGTCTGCTTTGGCTAGGACGCACGAAGGGTATTGTGATTTCAATGTAATCGTTGAGGCGGTGGAGTGTCATGCATTCCATAAGTCTGCATAACGTCGATGTGAGAGCTGTTAGACGTAGTTTAGAGATCACCGATGAGTCCTTGCCTGGTTTGGGAACTGGTTTAAGGGCAGGAAGTGTAAGTTCAGATGGTATGCCACCGGCTGTACAAATCGTGTTGATTTCGGTGAGCAGGTGAAGTTTGACGGCTACGAGTGCGTTGATGGGCCACGAGATGCCGTCTTTACCCGAGGCGCATTAGCGTTAACCTGATGCAAGGCCTACCCGAGTTAGGCGAAAGGGCATTCGGCCTTCCCCGGTTTACTATAGTATCTACGGGGTGTCGTGATTCAACTTGCAGTCGTTTGACCCCGCGATGACCCCACCAAAAAAAGAAAAAAAAAGGATGACTGGCTGCGAAGTTGCTTGTGGAGCTCTTCCCACGCTCGGCTCGGTGCCAATGACCTTCCCTTCTAGAAGCGACCGACGACAGGGGAAGAAAGGATGCACCTCGTCTGAAAAGACAAGGAACGAATCAGAGGAAGCCAGCGCAGCTGCGGCCGCGGCGCCATCATGCCACACCTGTGTTCGATGGACACGAGCTGCCAACAGTATGGTTGCCTCGCAGTGCGAAAGAGCTGCAGACTTACGTTTCCTCCTCGCCAGTTCCCACGGGTGGACTCTACAACAGGTGTCTTCGTTTGCTGTGTTGTGTAGTGCCGATCTTTGTGTCACGATGAATTGCCGCCTGGTGAAAGGGTGGAGCCTTGGGCTATTTAACCTGCAGTGAGCACGAACTCTCTGGGCCCTGGGTAAAAGGCTCATCCAGTCGCTCGACGTCATGAACTCTTAACTTTTGATTCCTTGCTCTTCTTTTGTAAATTATGTAAATAAGCGTCTTAAAGAAAGTACCATTAAACCTGCTTGTTTTCCTATCCCCAACCTTCGAAGCTTCGGACTTTCCTCAGCCCGACGACTCAACACGCTACCAAATGGAGCCCGGGTTCGAGCTTTCCTGTGCGCCACAACAGGGGAGACACCGTATGTGTTGTCGAAGGGTAACTGACTTGTGTCGAGCTCACAGGCATCTGGAAAGAAGTTAGCGGCGATTTGCTCCTGGAATGTGTGGAGGTCGATGTTGTTGCCCAAGACGATTTGCCCTGCCGTGAAGGGTGTCTTTTTCTCGCCGTTCATGGCGTTGAACGTATGTCAAAGGTGAACACCGAAGTGCGATGATCGAAAATGGCGCACTGATCTTCCCATTGGGAGGCGTGAAGTTCCTGCTCGTATTTGCTGATTCCCTTGTATTTGGTTCGAATGCGCTTCAGATCAAACTACCGCTCGTCTATCTGGTGGTATTTCTGTTTCAGTGCCTTCACAAGTTCAGAAGGTAGAGGTCGGGTGTGGGCGACGCGTCCGCCATCTCTTCTTATTCCTCGCAGGCCGCGGCGTTCGCACGAAGCCGTGTGACAAGTTCGGTGAGGAAGAGTGGGTCTGTGAGAGGTGATGTCTCCCGGGACTTATTCCTGTCAACCGATTTGGTAATTTTGCAGGTGCGGATGGGTCGGTTCTTGTTTTTCGACCGTCATTAAACCTCTTTCGCTCGCCACCTTTCAACATCAATCTATTCCTGTTCCTGTTTTTTATTCTTCGCGCTTCGTACTATTCCTGGATAATTTGAGCATGTGTTTTGCAGAGAGCTTGTGCTATTCGCCGGACGCCTTTGAGCTGCAATATCGGACACGAGGTCAGCGCCGCAATCGTGTGGTGCATATCGATACCGATAACTGCAGCAAGGCTTCGCGCACGAAAGCGTTCGCGCCACCTGGCTTCCCAGGAGCCATTTGTACGCCTGCATCGTTTCTTAGCGTCGCACTCGGACTGCGCCTATGCGCCGAGCGCTTATGAAAGTGACGTCTTCCACCAATCACCGCGGTTCTCAGATTGCGAGAGGGGCCAAGCGTTTCGTCATTAGGAAGGCCTTCGCGGCGCGCTCGATGCCTTTCGCGGCAATTTCGCACGCGCGGTTCCGTGTGCGGCTCCTTTAATGGCAGATGGTCGTGCCTGGCCACGTGCTTTTGGTCGGTGCCTCCTTCCGTGCGCCGCCGCGTACCCCCCCCCCCCCCCCCCCCCCCACCGTCCCCGCGCCTGTTCCGGCCTCTCCCAGCTTGTTGGGACCCTTCTCGGTGGCGTGGGCCGGCGGCGATTACGCACTCGTTCCCCAAATGAGCGCGCTTTCGCCGGTCGCGGTCGTACAGAAAGCGCGCGGCGACGAGTGCTGGCCTCGGCAGCACGCGCTTGCCGCTGCTACTGCATGGACTCTCCCTTCCTTCCTTCCTTTGTTTCTTGCTCTCAAGAGCGGCACGCGAGCGCCAACTTTCCCTGCTTTCCCCATTCTGGTCACCCCCCCTCGCGCGCGACCGTCGTTGCGCCTGCTTCCTTTGTTTCTGCAGGGGGCTGGCTTCCCTGTCGATGCTTCGGAGATATCCAGCACGCACGAGATTCGCCGATCTATAATGCGGTGGTCTTTAACGTCGGAAGGCAGCCGGCCGTACACAACTCAATTTAGGCCGGTAGCTCAAGGCTCGCTCGCCGCCCGGGCGACCCGGCGAGCGCGGCCGAAAACAGCCGCCCATATACCTGCGGCTCTTTGGCGCGCTTCGTGTCAACGACTCTGGTGCGCCCTCCCCCGTTTGCCGGCGGTATTGCTTAGGAGGAGGCACATCTGATCTTTAAGGGCCATGGCATTTTAAGTCCAGCCGTTGCGTGCAAAAATTTTAAGGCGTACTGTTCGACCTGTGTACGCAACTGTTGTTTAATATCTGGCTTCTGGAAGCAATGATAAGTGATCGCGAGAGCGGTTACACGCAGCAAAAAGTGGGAATGCGAAAGTAAATGCGGTCTCGGTCACAGAAAAGTAATCTTTCTTTGAACAATGCGATTGCGATCTTGGTGGATGCCTTCAGGGCTGTTGAATGTACTGCTATGGTAATATATACGCGCTTGCACGCGTTTTCCCGCGTTCATGCGTACAGAAGCACTGATGCGCGCCGCCAGGCTTTGAGGGTGGCCGCTGTTCCGCCGTTCCGTCCGTTCATGCGAAGGCAGCGCCGCTTTTCAACATAACCTTTCTTTATATCAGAGAACGCAACGAAAAACCGCTAACAAACTGTAACAAACAGCTTTCAAGATCTTGAATAAACAGCGCGAACGAAGACGAGCACAAAAGACAAGAAAACTGACGACACAGCGCTGAGTCGTCCGTTTCGTTGTCTTTTGTGCTCGTCTTCGTTCGCGCTGTTTATTCAAGATGCTTAACCAACTAGCCCGTCAAAACGTGTTAGCTTTCAAGAGAAAGATTCGATGCAGTCAATAACCGCATATCTGTACTGATATGCTGTAACTTGATTGAGATGTATACAGCTGGTACGAAATTTAGAAGGTTCATGCAGCCGGAGGCCAATGACAGAGGGGAAATAAGATCACGGGACAAGCGCTGTCTGTGTAAGACTTGGCTAACGAGCTTGCAGATGGCGAAGAAATATGTGCATCTCGCTGGATTCATTTTGCACGATGAGAAGCCGCCGCGGTGGCTCAGTGGTTATGGCGCTCGGCTGCTGACCCGAAAGACGCGGGTTCGATCCCGGCCGCGGGGGTTGCATTTAGATGGAGGTGAAATGCTATAGGCCCATGTACTGTGCGATGTCAGTTCATGTCAAAAAACCCCAGGTGGTCGAAATTCCCGGTGCCCTTCACTACGGCATCCCTCATAGCCTGAGTCACTTTGGGAGGCTAAACGTCCATAAACCAAAACAAATTATCTGATATTGTCTGATAGTAAGTTATTTAATTTGCTCCAGTTCATGCACTCGTTTTTCTAGGTTTCAGTGTTCTGCTTCCCGTGCGGTGTAACACGATGCTTGATGGCAAAGCTTGCTGAGCTTACCTGCTACCAAACGATAGTTTGTATCGGCCAAGGTGGTATATGGGCCCGCATATTCGGGCATCTCATGAGCATCACTCGGTGTCTCACCCCTTAGTGCCGCAGCCAATGACAAATGGTCATTTTCTGCGCGGCAACAGCAGTTACAAGAGTCTTAGGAAGCGCGGAAAAGATAATCAAATGCGCTGTTGCGACGGATTTCAGCTCAAAGGATGGCCTTCGGCTGAGTTTCATTTGAAATTTGCGTCTGAGCCATGCTTATGGTTTGGGGGAGTGCCTGTTGGGTTGGCGTAGAAACGCCAAATCTGCTAAACTGCGGTTTGTGTCTAAGTTGATGAGGATACTCCGGAAAAGAGGCAGAGAGGGAACTTTTGTGCGAAGAAGAGCGATGAGAGTCGGCTCACGCCGCCGAACTCGTGCTGGAGAGTAACGTATGAGGAACGCGTAAAAGGCTTATCAAATTTAAATGCCATTCCAAAGAGACCCAACTGAACTCGAGATAAATATTACTTGCACTTGGCTAATGACTTTTTAACAGAAATAAGAGCCAAGGCTCCATGCCTTCCTTAAGTCTAGTCCTTTGCGCCGACATCTCTGTGTAGTATTATGCCACAGCTTTACCAAGACACCCGAGATTATTCTAATGTTTATTGTGGGTGTTCTAATCAAAGCAAGAAAAAATACATCACCACTCTGATGCGGGCATTTGCGAATAAAGTGCTAGGAAGCACGCCAGTCTCGAGTTAGCTTAATTCTCTTCGCGTCTCGTAAACATCGCGAAGGAAGGAATAGACGCATTTGTCACGTGAAACCTGAACAGCGAGAAGACTCAATAATGGCATTTGCGTTTTTCGCGCACGTATTGCCGCTCATGCTCGGGAAAAGTCGCACCATCGTTCATAATGCCGCTCGTAGCAGCGCGCCATGTACAGCCATGGGCTTGCTTTGTGGCTGGCAACGCGAAAAAAAAAAAAAAAAACATTGTCCGTCAGTCCATCCAGCGGCGCATCCGGGCGAGAAGCGAGAAAGAGGAGCGGGTCGAAACAAAAAAAGGAAATGGCAGGGAGACGACCAGCAGCCTCGCGAAAGTGATCGTCTCGCGAGAACAGCGCGACAAGTGGGGAAGAGCACTCGCGACGCTGCATCCCTGAAAGCGCGGCGCCGGCGCTACGTCGCTTCTCGCTCCGCCCTCCAAGCCACTTCTCCTTCCCTGCTTCCTTTTCTTTTTACTCGGCCGCACGTCGGCGAGGCTGCCCTGGGAGGCCGCTGTCAAAAACGAGAGGCTGTCTCATCATTATCAGATGCACAACACGCCGCACACATCGGTCGCCTTCTCCCGCCGACTGCGCCGTCCACTCGCTCGACCGGACCGCGGGCGCGCTCGCACAAACATCAAAGCGGTTTGTTTGTTTGTCGGTGCGGCTCCGGGAGCTGGTAATGCGGTGGTGCCGCGGCGCGGAGATCCCCTCGTCGTCGTCGTTCGTCGGCGGCGGCGCGCGGGAGTGTCTGGTCGGATGTGCGGCCTGGGTGCCGGGGAGCGCTCCTTTGTTCTGCCGGGGTTGACCCCCCCCCCCCCCCCCCCCCAACCCTGTGACCAGCGGCGGCGGCCCCACTGTGCCGTCACTTCGGCCGCGCGCTCCTTCCTCCCGCAGAAAATATAATAAGCAAGCGCCTATGGCGAAGCAAACCAGTGGCAAGTAAGCGATCACGCGTTGCTCGGATCCCTTCGTGTCGGTGCCTTCTTCGCTCTACCGTTTGCAGTTCTTTTTCCGGCCTTTCCCTCATCGATTAATTCCTTCGGACCCCTTCTAAGCCACATCGATCGCTAAGCTAGCCAGAGTCGTCCTCTCTTTCTTCCACCTCTCGCGGGCATCCGACTATAAGCCCTGCTTTCCCTGCCCTCTTTGTTTTTCCCTCCCGTTTGCTTGTCACTCGCTGTACCGGATCGCTTGATTTGCCTAACCTTCCAGACGGCTTTCACGGGAGGTGACAAGAGGAGAGGGCACAACAGGATACAGTAACTGTTTTAACTCTGCCGAAATAAGAGAGAGAGAGGGGAAGAGAGGGTAGTTGTATCCTGTTTTATTGTTCTTTTGTTACCTGCTGGTGTCCACTCTACTGTACAGGGTTCCTCTTCTAACATTCGTCGTTGTGAATTGTATTCTGTACTGCGTGTCGTAGGTACGTCGTGCTGTGCTTTGCGTTGTCGCCCTTTGTGCATTTTTGTTCTTCCTGTGAAAAGGACAACCTGGGTCCCTGTGAGCCATGAAACTCTCTAAAAAAATAAAAATTCCAACTGCTGTCGTGTAAAGCAATAATGGGAAAAATAAACAGGAAACGAAACTAAGGCTTGGCTAACGATCTTACAGAGGGCGAAGAAATATATGCATCTCGTTGGGTTCATTTTGCACTATAGCCACAAACACAATCCTACTATAGCCACAAACAAAAGTGCGAGGTTACAGATACTGTGGTTCCCGTATGACAATATAATGTGGGTGTTAGTGCCACTTTGTTGTATGGTGTGGGCATGGCTGTACGCTTGGTAGAAAAATTGTTTGCATTCTTCTCGGACCAGCTTATAAAGCAATGTTCAAGGCAATGTTTTATTTTTTAAAGGAAACTGCGCCATCAACATCAACATGGAACGAGACCGCTTCTCGTCCTTGCGGTTTTGCAGAAAATTGTGTGGTTGTGGAATGAATTCTCTGTAAAACAATTCTGTGCTCCAAATTCTTTGTCAGTGTCCTCTACACCATAGCAGCGGCCCTTTCCGATCAGAACTGCAACTACGAAGCAGTACAATTAATATTACACGCTAGACACTGCCATATACGGATCAGTACAGATGTGATGTTCGTAACGCGTGCTTCGTGCAAGATGGTTGGTTTAGTATGGTTTACGGCGTTTAACTTCCCAAAGCGACTCAGGCTATGAGGGACGTCGTTGTGGAGGGCTCCGGATAATCTCGACCACGTGGGGTTTTCTAACGTGCACTGACATCGCACAGTACACGGGCCTCTAGAATTTCGCCTCCAAATCGAAATTCGACCGTCGCGGCCGGGATCAAACCCTCGTCCTTCAGGTCAGCAGCCGAGTGCAATAACCACTGAGCCGCAATAACCACTGAGTGCAATAACCACTGAGGCCAGTCAAGTTGACCAATAAAATTCGCATTGGGGTAATAAAGGGGCTCTGGGCCACAAGCAGATTCTACGGATAGAGCACACGTCGCCGTGAAGAGCCAATCTACATAATACACGGGTCTACATGGCGCTCAGTGCCAGCACGGGAAACGCGAAGCAAGCTCTCCTTTGTTTCTTGCAGCGGCTTTTCCGCACGACTTATGCCGTCATAGGACAGATGCCCGTACGACGTCATTGCCCGCGCTCCACCGCGGGACCGCTGCCACCGCGCCTCCGCGGTAAGCCGTAGCGGTAAACGTCTCCAGTGGCGAGTGCAGGGTTATCATGGGAAATGGCGACTGCCCACAGCCGTCGCTCGAGGGAAAAGGGAGGATTCGGAGTTGAGGGAAACTGCGAAAGCTAATTACCACCCCTTTTATTTAACCACCTTCATAGCGCGTTTAGTAAAGCGCGCAAAACGCACTAATTTGTCGCAACTTGTTTTCCGTTTTTCGTTGTTTTGTGTTTTCTTCATCGCTGTATTAACGCACTGTGTTACTCTGATCTTCTGTACTGTATCCCACTCCTGCTTGGGCCTTTAAAGCCTCCGGTATAAATAAATAAATAAATAAATAAATAAATAAATAAATAAATAATTAAATAAATAAATAAATAAATAAATAAATAAATAAATAAATAAATAAACTTCTTTCAATGACATACGTGGCGTATTACCGGTTCTGAGTCGCTTCATCGACGAAGGTGCTACATGGCTCCTTTAAGGTCCAAAAATTCATTCAGCGTGTGCTCCCCGTTCAGCTGGGGGCAGCTGAGCGAACCAGCGTCGCTTTTAACTGCATTACTTTCGGAATGCAAAGCGAGTTCTCTCAGACAAACTGCTACACCACCAGCATATTTTTTTTTTCTTGTGCTTACGTGTAAGCTGCACACTCTAGCACTCTAGTACTTTAGCCCCTATTATCAATTGAGCTGGGCCACGCCGACTGGAAACAGCCCACTCTAGGTAGTTATAGGTGGACAGTGGGGATGAGTTGCTAGTAGTCTGTCAACGACTGCAAGGCGTGACGCAACGTGTGCCCTTGCCGCAGCTTCACAATAGTCTGTCTGCTAAAGACTCAGCGCTTTGATCGTCCTTCTGGCGTGGGTGCAGACTCCACGGTGCTCGAGCCGTCCCTCTGTCGAGGCGCCCAGGATGTCACCCGAATATTTGGCCGCGCTGCGTCAGACTTGAGCAGGCAGGAGAAAAAGAAGGGACGCGGCAGAGTCTTCAGAGCGACGCAGAAGAAAGACGGAATTTTAAGCGCCCGTGCCTTCGCTCTTTTCAACCCCGGCGTTCATTCTTCGTTTTCCCGCGATGTTCTTGAACACGCGATGGCGTGAGCTCGCAACTTGATTAGTAGCAGCCGCGTCTTCAGCCCCCTTTCCGTGTGAGACAAAAGCGGCCTCGTAAATTTATTGAGAGCCTCGTTATAGTTATGTATTTGCGCCACTTCAACGTTTCCTGCTCTCCTCCCTCCCTCGCTTTAGCTGCCCTGCCCACTTTGTTACTTGCTGGCGCGCACCAAATGGGGCTCACAAATTATTCTTCTATTCCTCGTTTTTGCCCAAAGACCAAATGTGATCATTAGTAGTCAGCGTCCGGGCGGTGGGCGCGCTATGTATCAAGAACAACGCTGCTAAATGCGATTTTTATTATGATAAAATTTAAGCAGACGCGCAAGAGCTGCTCAGAGAAAAGACGTCCCCCCCCCCCCCGTCTCCTCCCTTCCTTCTCTCCGCCACTCGGCGCTAATCCAATAAGTTGTTTCTTGCAGAGTGTCTTTAGGATAACGAGGCGCCGCCGGTCGCGCTGATGATACATTTCTTCAAGCTGCCTTAAATCATACCCCTTGTTCGTTTGCGAGCTCGCGTACCGACTTGAAGGATTCTTCGTTTTTATCTTTCGTCCTGCCCTGTTCCCTTTCATTCACAGAAGAAAAAACACCATCTCATTATTGCCAGTGTACGTAAAGGATTCGATCGATAATCAGCGTGGACAAGGCTGCAAGCTGCTCGTTTCTTTTTTACTTTTCTTTTCGCACGTGTCGAAATCCATAAAATAGGCGGGATATTTTTAAAGCTAAGGGAAATAAAAAAGTCAGAGAGCTTAGCATGATACCGAAGTTTGATTGGCCGCGCTCCGAGAGAAACAAGCGGAAAATAATTATCGAACGTAGTAACGAAGCGCCATAGTCCCGAGCAAACACGGCGCTCCCGTGCTAAAAGAACGTAGTAAAAGCACGAAACACATTAGAGACCCGACGATTTCTCCTGTCGTCATCTTCTTGTTAACAATGGCTACCAAAATATTTCTTTCAATACGGAGAAAACGGCTAACGAACGAAACGCGTTCTCTTTGAAGGTGAACTTGAGACATTTTTTCAGCGCCTAAGAAATTTAGACAAGCAGGGAGTCCCACTTAGCGTGAGTGAAATGTTGTCGAAAACCTGACATATGCCGCTGGAATGCGACTGAAGAGGCATCTTTGGCATTCGCATAGAACGAGCAGAAATATCTTTGAGTTCATGCTAACGTAATTATTCAGTTAGAGCCAATCAATGAACTATTAAACCGCTGGAGAGAAGGGAGCGTAGTATTTGTGAACATATGCTCGCTAGAAGAAACTCCAAATCAGGTTTGCGGAGTGAGGCGACAAATTCCATTGCAGTTACACTCCTGAATATGGCAGAATGTGACAACGTCATTTGAGTTTGTCGCAACTTAGCATATAAGGCCATTTCTATTCCTGGAATTGAGCTGTCGTTTTTTGTAGGAACGTTCTGCCGTTGTATTTCTTTGTTAAATGTGCGCTGTTTTTTACCGTGGTCCGGATAATATGTTCTACTGATAGTGAAGTTCAATACTGATTCATTCAGAGTACATAAACACAACATTATATTTGCTGAAGGGTTGAAATGCGGGCCAGTTGGTACATTGTAAACTGAGAAAAAACCAGTCACACAAGACGACGGACAAGAAGAGTGTACAAGCTGATTGTATAAGCACAACTTCGGTGCGCTTACTTGAAAAAGAATTTGCTTTTTTAGATCGTCCACGATAGTTTAGATTTCTTGTCTTTGTCTCTTTTGCGCAGTGATTAGTGATGATGCTGTTGCGCATGCTCTGCTGGCCTTGCTCGGACCATGTATTTTCCAATAAACTTCAGTTGTTAGTCCAGTCGTTGTGGTGTGTACACTCTTCTTGTCCGTCGTCTTGTGTGACTGGTTTTTTCTCAGTTTATATTTGCTGTTGTCACAACAGATTTTATGCTATGTTTCTGCCCAAAAGCTTGTAGTAACATGAATTTTTGTAGTAACTATAGAATAGTGCGTAGTTACTGCACAAAAAATTACTACAGAACTACAAGCTACAGGAAAGTACTGCAGGAAGAGCTACGGTATTGCAGAGAAATACTACAAAACAACAAAAAAAATCTGTCATTACGACAAAACGAGAAAACATTTGGTCGTCTTTTTGACAGGGGTCTAGCGTTTTTTACAGCTGGATTGTACTTTTGTTTTAGGAAAAACTGCTGCAACATTTTCCCACTAAATTTTCCATTCCTTGCTGCAGATCTCGTTGGACACGCAAATGTGAGCGCTTCAATTTTTTTAGCGCTGAGTATTTTTACATACTAATTCTACAACCTATACTTCGACTATAGCTTTTGTAGGTTCTGTAATTTTTTTTTTCATTCCGTTATGACATTACGTGCGAAAGCTCGGTGTGTGAATGATATTATCCGCATTGCATTCATGCATCTCACATCTCTGTAGACTTGTTAAGCACTCTCGTTTAACGTCCAAGTAGTCACATTTATCCGCTACATTCACGCCTTAAAGCAAGGACATTATAAGCGTCACTAATGGTCATACATTCTCCCCTGCACTTCAGGGACTTCTCCAGTCATGCGTAGTAGCACCTGTCCGATGGCGTCAGCTTATAAGAGATTAGGCAGCAGGGGCTGTTGGTACCAGACACTCTAATGAGGCAAGCCACGCAAGTCATGTACGCGCGCGAGAGCCAGCACGCAGGCTGGAATGGCAATTTGCCTCAACTGGTTGTCAAACCTTTTTGACAAAACAGGGCAGCGATAGCCACCTAATAAGTCAACCACTCAACTGGCGCAATTCCAGCGGGCCGTGTCCGTCCGAAGACGGCTTGATACGCCCGCGTACGCGTGTCGCCAGTGGGACTTGGCCGCGCGCGCCTATTTTCGTTTGCGCGCTCCCCTCCTTCGGTGGCCGCGGCGTGCGTGCGGTCGTATCACCGCCGCTGGCCCCATTCTTTTTAAGCGCGTCGTCCCCCGGCGCCCAGTGCGCCTGCGTGTGTACACCAGAGAGCAACATTCAGTGAGTGGGGTCGTGTTGACATTGGGAGCACTTGGGGTTATGAATGCCGCGGTTCGATTTAATGAGCAATTATTTTGGAGGGAAGCCTGTCCGCCGAGACGCAGGGGCCCTGCGTCCGGCATGCGTGCTGCGGCCTCCGTGCCGTGACGACTCAGCTAATGAAGTTGACATTAGGGAGGCCCATTCCTCGTGTTTGTTTGCGTGAGCGGTTGGTTGCCACGGAGACCAGTAATTCAGTGACGTCACGAGCAGGCGGAGGGAAGAGGGACCGCGAGACATCCGATCCTGTCAGCTTCCTAGCAGCCGACTAGCAACGACCCTCGGCCGGGTCTCCCGGCTCTCTTTGAAGCCGGCAAGGAAACTTGAAGAGGAATGCATTCGTAACGAGATTACCCATGAGCGACCCTGACTGAAATAGCTGGTCCTGCGAAGGCGGCGGCATGCCGGCTCGGCTCGTCCGGGGCCGTTTCTGCTCTCGGAGAGACAGAGGCCCAAGGCAGACCGCGCGC
>NC_143014.1:86316116-86336116 GCF_055824585.1 Amblyomma mixtum
AAATGAGAAGGAAGGGACGGAGTCACAATCAAGATGCTGGCCAACCTCGACAAGAGTAAGAGATTCTTTTAATAACTGCTGGGTCGAAGGAAAGATACCACAGGCCTGAAAGGCGGCAGAGGTATACTTCATACCAAAGCAAGGGATAGAAATCAACACAGCGAACTAAAGAACGATCTCGCTCACATCGTGCTAGGGAAACTGTGAGAAAATAACCTACAAAAGGCTATACAAGTACATGGAAAAAGAAGGCAGAACCCCAAACACTATGGCTTGCTTCAGAACAGACCTCTCAACCCATAACATCCTCCTCGAGCTAAAAGAGAAAATAATAGATATGCCAAGGGGAAACCAAACCAAAGCTATTCTAGCATTAGATCTCAGGGGGACATTTGACAATGTTAAGCACAAGGCCATACTATCGCAAAAAAAAATAATCAAGAGTAACAAGAACACTAGTAGAGACGGCAGAAAAAGTCGCAAGAATGAACTGCAGAATCACCAACAGAAGAAGAGCCCCAAAAGAGAAAGACACCTTGCAGCTAGTACAGGCTTCCATAATCAGCAGAATTGTGTGCGTCGCGCTGTACCTTAAAATAAAAAAAACGGACAAGAAAAAAATCAGCGCACTGATAAGGAAGGCATATATAAAAGGCCCATCGCATTCCAATCAGCACGTCAATAAAAAGACTGCAGATGCTGGGAATCTACAACACGCTGGATGAAATAATTTAAGTCCACCTAACATCGCAGAAATGCGGCCTAGCCAACAGTAGGACACGCAGCGCAATGTTAGACAGACTCACACTGCCATACATAAGCACAACGCGAGACCGACATGAAGGCCGTAAAGAGCTGAACATGATCTTACAAGTAGAGACCATACCAAAGATCATGCACCCGGTACACCACGCAGGAAGAGGTGAGGACAGAGCTCAAGGCATAGAAAACAATGGAAGAACAACGGAAAAACGCTATACGCAGATGCGTGGCAGGGCCGATTGGAGGCATCATGACAATAGGAGTCACAGACTCGGATGGCAACCTCAGAAACAACGCATCAATGATGTACAGAGATCCAACTAAAGCGGAGGAGGCAGCCATTGTGCTCGCAATAAACACTCAGGAAAGAACGAATGTAATCATGGATTCGTAAGGAGCATGCAAGAAGTACACCAGGGGCAGTGCAGGCAACCATTAGGATCCTGAAGGACATAAAGCAAGCCTGAAATCGAGCAAGACTCATATGGACACCAGCGCATCAGTCCGAGGGGAACGAAGGCGCACACGCCGCACCCCGAGCACTCCTACTCAGGATAATTCCAAACAGTGAAAAGCACAACTAGTCAAACATACACCGCATACTCAGAAATCCTACAACAATATAGGCTAGACAGAAGGAATATGCGCCACCGAAGAAAGAACTACACGAGCAACTGGAAATAACACTGAGAATACCACCGCATGCTCAAGCCCAAAAATACTTCACGTAATACACCGATAAGACTATTAGCCACAATGCTCACACTGTGGCATAGAAGCGGACCTATACCTCATGGTATGGACCTGCACAAACAACACAGTAACAGAAAGAGTATAGAACCGATGATTAAGCGATGGGAGGAAATGCTCTCCAGCTCAGGCCGGAAAGGTCAGCAGGAGCTGACAGAAAGGGCCAGAGCGGCGCTGCAAGGTCCAGTGCACTCCCAGAATAGGGGGACCGACAACCGATATTAGTTCCAAGTAAAATGTTTTGCATCAGCACCCTCATCATCATTGTCATTCCATTCCGCTGCTGCGTGGGCTTCTAGTGGGTGAAGGTCATGTGCAGGGAGGAACTTCTGCAGGGTAGAGTTGAACGGTGGTTGCTGGATGGCCCTTCTGGAAGGTGAAGATGAGCGGTGAATTGAGGGTTGTGGTGGGTGGACAGTGAGCCCCCTAGCTAGTGGGGGAGGTACAGTAGCACTGCCTTCGGAGTAAAATTATTGACGTCATTGTACTTTGCCTGTTACGGCGAGCGGCGGCAACACCTTTATTGTAGCGATAGCTACACTACGCCAGCCGCTTCGCGAGGTCAGCGTGGCTGTGCGCTGAGCCGTGGCACCACCGCTCCGCCAGCTGTGCGCATGCGCGGACTGACGTCATAGCCAGCAGCTTGTGGCGCGCCGCGCGCCTCGCCGACGGTGGAGAAGACGCCGCCAGCCTCGTCAGTTGTGCGCATGCGCGGAGTGACGTGAGAGCACGCAGCTGGTGTGCGCGCCGCATTTCGAGCCTTCAGCATGGCGGCGCCGTGGCTGGTCACGTGGTGCGGAGCAGCTGCCGGCGGCGCGCCGGCGAAACCGAGTGGGGAGGAGTGGAGAGGGAGAGAGGGGGAGTCCAGGCACGTAGATGAAGAAGGAACGCCCAGCGAAACGGAGCGGCAAAAGACTTACTTTGCATTTGGACTGAGCGAGTTCCACCACTCGGCCAGCTGTAGCTATCGCGTCACTACAGGGTTAACCAGAGCTAAATCGCAGACAATTTTTTTTTATTTCGTGGCCTTTTTTAACTTAAAAAAGCTTTGTTTTCAGTGAAAGTACCCTATTTGTCGTTAGCAAGGGCCAATATATCGATACAGGTCAACTTCAGTTTGTCCTCAGTGTCCCTCTAAGCTGCATTCTAATGTTTTCTTTTCAAGAGCATGACTGCATCACCGCAGGGAACTCGTATGGTTTGTCAATCTCCGACTCTATGATGCATTAGAGACCACTTATCACGTCATTCTGGACATGATCCCCGGGGTAATCCTGCAAAGCATGTTTAAAAAAAATCACTCTGACAGCGCTTTCTATTCGGCACCTACAACTTGGAGATTGCCGCCGCGGTGGCTCAGTGGTTATGGTGCTCGGCTGCTGACCCAAAAAACGCGGGTTCGATCCCGGCCACGGCGGCTGGAATTTCTTTGGAGGAGAAATTCTAGAGGCCCGTGTACTGTGCGATGTCAGTGCACGTTAAAGAACCCCAGGTGGTCGAAATTTCCGGAGCCCTCCACTACGGCGTCTCTCATAGCCTTAGTCGCTTTGGGACGTTAAACCCCATAAACCAACCAACCAACCAAACTACTTGGAGATTTTCAAGCTATTTTGTGCAACGTGTTTGCCTTTAAAAGATGCGTAACACATGAGAGCCATGGCTGATGAATCGTCATGCTAATGCATATGCGTGTCTATCTTTGGAATAAACAAAAGGCGATATTTCCACTGCCACAAATGCAAACTGTGAAATGGCTGACCCGCGTAAATGGGTTTCTACAAATGATGAATTCTTTTCACTGCGGGACGTGCACCGTCGTATGCATGAATTCGCTTGCAGTGTAGTGCGTTTTATGTGCACCGCTATGGGTAGATGTTTTGGTCTGGTTTGGTTTACTGAGGTTTAACGTCCCAAAGCAACTCAGGCTATGATGGTTTGGTTTATGGTGTTTAACGTCCCAAAGCGACTAAGGCTATGAGAGACGCCGTAGTGGAGGGCTCCGGAAATTTCGACCACCTGGGGTTCTTTAACGTGCACTGACATCGCACAGTACACGGGCCTCTAGAATTTCTCCTCCAAAGAAATTCTAGCCGCCGCGGCCGGGATCGAACCCGCGTCTTTTGGGTCAGCAGCCGAGCACCATAACCGCTGAGCCACCGCGGCGGCACTCAGGCTATGAGGGACGCCGTAGTGAAGGGCTCCAGAAATTTCGACCATCTCGAGTTCTTTAACGTGCACTGACATCGCACAGCACACGGGCCTCTAGAATTTCGCCTTCATCGAAATTCGGCCGCCGCGGCCGGGATCGAACCCGCGTCTTTCGGGTCAGCAGCCGAGCGCCGTAACCACTGAGCCACCGCGGCGGGGCGCTATGAGTAGATGCATGCACTTGTCATTACATGTGTATACTCAGTCTGAAGTTTTATTTTAGCGTATAAGTAGAGTCTTGGTTTTGATGTTAAGAAGGTTAACGAAGACAGTTTGTAGCTCAGTGCCGGTCTGCCATCTTACTTCCTACTTTCGTTGTTTGGCAGATATACGACATATATGTTGAGCCTGCACGCTCGATAATAGAAAGGGATGAGGGGGCAGACTCACCCTTATGGTAGAAACAACACCCCTTCACCGCTATTTAAAGTCGTTGTGGTTGCCAACAGAAGTGGACGACTTTCGCCTTCATGCTGAGGAGCTTGCAGGACATGACATTTGTCGATTACTTTCTAAGCACGATAAAAGTCACGCACTCTTCCACACGCGGAATGGTGGTGTTATCAGCGGTAAGTGCATCGGCTGACGAATTCCTTTAGTATGGAACAGCAGCGCTAAAGCAAGCCGTACTTCTCAAGAGGCACTAGTGAAATTTGACTTTGTCAATTATACTTCAAGGATCCTGAATCGACCTGGCTATGATTCACTAATATCCATTGATAAAAGGCACCTTCAAATACAACACGGCAACGTGCTCGTGTACGCCTGCAGAGAGGCCTTCGTCATTTGCTTCACTTGAAGCACGACCGCATGCCGGGGCTCTTTCGAACCAGCGGTGTTGAGGAAATGCTGATACTTGCTAGCGTTAACTGAAAAAGTATCTAAATAATAGGGATTAACAAGACATATTTTGCCTAATAAGCACTTTTAGCCATTTTATTCTTTGTTATTTGCCTTCTAGCCTTTAACGAAGAATCTTCAACTTCAAACATGTGTTAAACATAGTGCTAGGGAAATAACCATTCGTCTTTCCCAAGTGCATGGAGGTTGCACCTTTTCGCAAACGAAAAGGCAGAGGCAACTGCTAATTAATGCAGCAAGAAACGAAGGGCAGCATAAATTGTTTAAAGTTTATTGGTGTGTAGTTAAGTGCTCAGAGACCAGGTTCGCAGGTACATTAGCTTTAAAAGAAGATTTTGCTAGGCTGCTTATGGAAGTAATCGTTACGATCTCACCATGGCTTGATTCCAATGATAAAGTGTTAAGGGAACCAACTGCGCCAACAACGGAGCTTAAAGAAATTGGAGAGTAAAAAAAAACTTGCAGCCGGATTCGTTTAAACCCTATTAGATATAGTGCGCTATATATTATCAGATGCAACAAAAAATTCCAGAAACCACGGAGAAATTACTTAATCTCGCAAATCTTGCTACCAGCTTTATTAATAATGGTGATTTCAGTGGTGTATCGAAGTATCGACGATACAGTGTCAATTTTGGTTCCATCTTGTATCGGCATTGGAAACACAATTTTTGGGGGTGTCGGATATCGGTGTCGAAGATACTTTTTTCAAGTACCGTGCACTGTAAAAAATTTCACACCTTTAAAGGAACAAACTGACTAACACACCCTCGCACCCGACAAAATAGGAGTTTCTGTTACTCGTGCACCCGTCCTGCACCCGTCTGCAACCTAGCATTTCAGGGGCGGGTGCATATGGTCAAAATACCCGCCAGTGCAGGCAAGGGTGTTCCTTTAAAAAATGTAAAGCTGGCTTCACCTCAGTTAAGCATGCCGGACTAATTGGGGAAGGGAACTGTAAAAAACATAAAATATAGCTGTAGCTCGTGCGTTTTATGGGACAAAATGTGTTGGCGTGGTTACTGTGACAACAACACGTGCACGTGTGAAGCAGTAACATGCGTTTTCGGCATTTTATCCACGTTTCACTGATGCATCGACGCGATTGTTAAGGCAACATTCCACATATGGCGATCCCAACTTAACTAATTATGAAGGCAGTACAAACGCTCTGACGGGGGCGATAGTATGCGCTTTTGAGGATTGCACTTTGAGCATGGTTTACATCTTTCGCACCCGAGAACATACATGCAGCGGCGAGAAAAATATTGGTTCACTCGCAGCTGAAAAAAAAAAAAAAAAGTTATTGATTTTATTACGGCCGCCGCGCCGCTGCGGAAAGTGCTGACGCACTGTCAAGCCGCTGCTAAGAGCGGCGGCCGTTCACTTCGCCACGGTCAGCGGGCACACTCAGTTTCCATGCTCAGTTTGCTCGAGAACGCCGTTGAGAGCGTTGCAATTTGGTAGCGCACGAGCGTAGTCACGTGGTATCTTTTCATATTTCGCGGGCTTTCTTTAGATGCCGGAAAAAAGGACCCCGTAGGAGATACGATGCTACAATAAACTGTATTCGTTGTTTATAAACCTGCTCTACAACCTAACGTAATGGTCTTGGCACTAAAGTGAATATATGAAAAATTGCATAATTCATCTTAGTTAATTAATTAAGCGCAATACAAAATATTCTGAGGAGCGCCACATGATGGCGAACAATGCATCGTTTGTTTCAGCTGGCTGCGGTGTACCGCTTTTTTTAAATCCTTGGTTCAAGTTACGTGAAACACCCTGCATATTTTTCAAACGGAGTACTATCAGCGCGAAATCATTCTACTTTACGCACGAAACTACGCGCAAAAAACAAGACCAAAATTAGCAATTTCTTGAAGTAACCTCTGTGTCAACTGGAAGAAAGGTAATGATGGAGACCTGAAGTTAATTAGGGTCCCAGAAGAGCTTGAGAAGCTCAAAGAGCAAAGGGAAGAAAACAAAAATTTTATTTTGCCCCGACGTACGTAGCTCTCCAAAACTGAGCGAGTAGCAGAAGGTACCTGTGCAAACCCATTATACAAAAAAGTTAAATGCTGCGGTATACAGCGTTTAATGTCTGAAAGCTAAACCTGAGCTATCGGAGACACCGTAGTGGAGGACTCCATACCATTTTCGGCAATCGTGGGTCCTTTAACGTGCACTGACATTCGCACAACACACGGACAATTTAGGCATTTAGTGCTTCCAGTTTCCGTTCTGGACAAACTAGCGAACATCGTCTACGCACAGCAGCGCACAGGACAGAGAACATGAGCTAGAACGTTTAGAACCTTAAGCGAACATTTCGATCCTCCCGCTGATCTCGTAACAGGCGCGCCGCGAGTGGAAGCACGCTGTGCGGGCCCATGAGAGCGCCAAGGGAGCTGAAGGTCTACTGGACCGCAGAAAAATCTGTCGCGATCAGACCTTGCAGTCGGCATTCGGCCTTATGTGTTGCTCTCAATCACCGCTGCGTTTTGTTAATTAATTTAAGTTTATGAAGAGCAATGCCACAGGCCTTGGAGCATTATGCCTATCCATCATAACATAGCGCCCTCCCGCTCATCTTCTACCTCTCTGAGCCTCCTCACCACGAATGCCCTGGCACCGTCCCTGTGCGGCCCTTCGAAGGTGTCGCTTGACGGTGGGGGTGCCGTCCCAAAATATGCTACGCCGTGACTGCCATACATTTCATGCTCCCTCCACTTTCGACGACGATATAGGCTACACTTTTTTATATATATTTCGCCACCATCGAAATGCAGCCGCTGGAGTGAACGTAAAAAGAAAGAAACGGCAAGGGGGCCAATTCATGGTAACTTTTGAATACGAAGAAATATATCTAATTTAATCACTTCGCATTTTCCATAACTGGTAACGGTTGGCAATCGTTGCGTATGCTGTTCCGATGATGCAAATACATTCTAGCTTCCGTACGCACTGTAAAAAACCCAATAAACTGAATTCAAAACTGAAAGTGAAACTGAAAGTGAAACTACATTTCCGCCGCTAGGCGGCCATTGGTACCGTCGGGCCTTTGTTGATTTTTTCCTGCCTGTTGAGTACGGTGTGGCGTCGGTCGTGGTGTGCGGATTTCAGCAGTTGACGTGAACTGCGCTTTCGACCGCGTTTTTCGAGGTACCGTGTTGAACTGAAGTGTTTTTTGTGCATATATAACTGGAGTAGTGCGTAGGTTCGTTCACTGCTGTCCAAGTACTCGTATCTCACGTATCGGAACAGAAGCAGCCTTTGGAGGCTCTGCCGAATGCGTTTCTTTGTTGTAGATTGGCAGAAAGGCCGGCGCTCGCTCACGGTTTAAAGGTTTGATATCAGAAATCACGGGCGAAGTTATAATGTGCGCTGTTTATGCACCAGAATGTATTTTGTAATGTAGAAACGTCCTGAAGTCGGCGTTAATGAAAAACTAGCGTTGCCGTGACTTGGAGACGCACTTCATCAGCTCGGCACGACTATACACCTGCCTCGAATGGTAAGCAATACTATGTCTTCATGCATGCTGGTTTGCATTATTCAAAGCATATTTTATGGAAGAGCGGCCTCAAGACTTGCCGCTTCTAGTACCAAAGTGCCAAGATCTGCAGACAGGCAGCTCTTTCCATGTATCCAGGAAGAGAAGCAGCACTGAACAGAGTTCGCCGAGAATGATTCTACTCAGAGCTGTTTTTGTTTTGACGAAACGAATGTTACAGAGTACTGCCTCATGCTACTTAAGAGCTCTAGTATGTGTGTTCTGTCCAATTTAAAGCCGTTTAACGCTATTTCGTCAAATTCCTTGTCCTACGGTTTATCTGCACGTGGTAATTTTTCCGCCCGTGCGTAAGGTCTATTCCGTATCTGTGCGTAAAATGCGTTGCGTCAGCGTGACGTCTGAGATAAGCTTTCAATTTTGTGTGCTGCAGGCGCTGACCACTGATCGTTTGTGCATCAGGCCATGTTTTTGTATAAATTTGTTGACGCTGCTATCTATTTTGGTTTTTAATTGTTTTTAGAACGGCATCCAGATTAAAGAATCCAGTGCTGTGCCAGCTAGGTATATTTAGCTTGCTTTTTCAAGTTTTTAAAAGCTTCATTGTTTGGCCGTAGTGACCTAATTTCTGAATTTTGGCGGCCTCTAATCGTGATGGTATTAAATGGATGTCTGCAGGGGAAACATCTACATCCACATGGGAGTCCACAGCCACAGCTTGCACCTTGTTGCCGCTGGGAAATATTCACGAGCAGTATGGAAGCAAAGGTGTGTTCTAGTTCTTGCTGCAAGCTTCTTTTTATGTTGTATGCTAGGTTCTTTTTTGGGCCATTTTCCCTTCTTTCCTTCATCAGGCTGCTTCATGAAACAGGGTACATAGCCTAACCATGCCCTCATTTATTTGTACATCCTTGCTAGTTCATTGTCAGCATGGGGTTATTGCAAACCAGTTTGAGTGTCGTTAAACGTAGTTTTCTCGTCATCATCATCATCCTGATTACACCCACTGCAGGGCAAAGGCAGTCCTTTGCCAGCTGCGGCTACCATATCCCTGCGAACTTGGTACTAGCATTTGGTGATAAAAAGTGCGCTACCACATAATGTCTTAATCTCCTCCTCTCAAAAAGTATGTGTTCACAAGCAGGAGAAGTACACAGTCCTGTGTACTTCTGCTTGTGAACGCGTCCTTTCCACGAGTGTCTCACAATTTGAAAAGAATAGGAGCTAGGCCTGGTGTGCGAGTAGTATTCTCTGCTCCAAGCAAATTGCAATATCTCCGCAAGAGTGTCAACCGTGAAGGGTTGCCACCTGCAGAATGCGAAAAGAACCGAGAATTCTCTTATGTACAAGTGCCCCAAAAATGTGGCGCACAGAAGTGAGCTATCCCGCGGAACGTGCTCTATCAGTCAAACAGGACATGCCTAAACGACTGTCTGAGCGAACACAAGAGCCCCTTAAAACCACCTCCTGAAAGCAATATGGTCAAATATTGGCTGTCGTGTGAAAACTGCACCTCTGCTTTCAGCCGTACAACCATACTGTACACGCATAAGGACCAGCACACGCGGGAGATTGTTGTTGATGCGTTTTATCCGTCAGGAGCAAGACAAATGCATCTGCAAACATTCTGTTGTGCTCAGATGCAAAGAACTATACTTCGTCTCACAAGATGTTTGCAGCACTACGGAAGGTAGAGCTCTCTCGTCCAATCAGGACTGCAGAAACGCGGAAAATAGTCCCTTGAATATTTGAGGAGCGTATGACTATTAATCAAAACAATAAGCATTGCAACTAAAAACATGGTTTGGACAGGTATATTTAAATGGTAGGGAGTGTTTCAATCACTGGTGATATTACCAGACAAAGCCCGTACGGACACAGCTCTGCGGAGTCCTGCTGCGAGGTAGTGATGCGTTGCCACTTTCCAACATGGCGTCGGTCGAGTCTGTTGTGTCTCCTGTGTGCTCTACATCGACAGTGCGCTATTTCCCCAAGCAGGCGAAGCAGGTGGCTTCGCGACAACAGAGGAACTGATCAGAACAGGTTGCGACAAAAAAAAAAAAGTGGGGCTAGTCCCTTTGGAACGGGCGTCCGCCTGTCCAAAAACAAACCAAAATAGAATAAAAAGACATCAAGTGCCACCTGCTAGAGGTAGAAAGAAGCCACCTGGACATCAGGTGGATTGAGCCACAGGCGCGTAGGAACACACTAATTTAGTGCGCGCCATCCTGATTGGACGAGAGAGCTCTACCTTTCGTAGTGCTGCAAACATCTTGTGAGACGGAGTATAGGCTACCTCAGCAGCTTAGACGGCAGGGTAACAGTTTCTTCTACATTTTTAAACATTTTTTTTTTGTTTTTATTCGCCAGCATTTTTGCCTTTCGCAGTCAATCTTTAATGCAGTGCCACATGTTTTGCAAGCTGGCAAACTGTCGCGAAAAAAAATGTTGTTTATACTCTTTTTTCACCTGTTTATTGTGTGGCAGCAATTAAGATCGTCAGTCTTGAGTCAGCGCCTAGTCTGTCTTGTTCTTTCATACCATTATAGTCATGCTGTGCCCTTCATGCTGACAAACATGTACCGACTAGCTCAAGAAAGTAACCTTTTACATTGTGGAGCCATTTTACCCATTGCATTCGCATGGTTTGAATGAATGACCATTCAGGTTGCTATTGCATATCTTTGGAACCGAACAAGCTTAAATTTTGCAAGCTTACCAAGCTCTTAGGATGCTTATGTTTGTTATTACCTGCATTAAGTCTCCTTTCCTGCTCACGTCTACAGAGGGCAAAATGCTAGACTCATTATATTGCGGGGACTATATTTGGTAGACTGGCAGGAACAATACCACCATCCAAGTGCGTAGGGGAGTGGGAGTTCTCAGTGTCACGGTTATACATCTGCACAATGTAAAGATTCAGATTGGTGTCCTCGTTGTAACTTGTAATTGTAATTTTTCTAGTGTTACAGAAGCCTCTTACAGCCCAGCCAATTTATTGACCTATATGGAAGCTGCTATATGCCTGGTGATAAGTAGGCTGTGTATTGTGTTGCTGTGCAATACTGAATAAGGTGATTCCACGCCACGTTATCCAGACTTTTGTACTCGACTGCACTTGATTTCCTACAGAAACAAAAAAATCATGGCTTATTTTATTACCATGACAAAGATTTTTAAAGCATGTTCTTGGCAGAAAAAAAGAAGTTTCGTGTCGTGGCCACAGTCTTATGTTTACAAGCAATACCAAAGCTAAGTCTTACAAAAAACTTGTTAAAAATAAACGCTTTATGCATGACTGAAACTTTTTCATATAAATAAAGGACGTGCTTTTATATCCAATAAATTGGACTCATGTATAAAACATGAAAGAAGGTACAAAAATATTGGAAATTGATATTTTTTATTCAATTTATGTTCTCATAACAGTCATTTCAACTATTTTTCTGGGTTATCCAAAAGGCAAAGAATGTGATAAAAGTGTTTCAGAGATGAAAAAAATGCAAGGCATGTCAGTCAGCTGAAAAAAAATATTTTTGAGGCATATTCAGCCGCCAGTGGCTCAGTGAGGTTGGCCTCATTTATTTTCTAATGGCTGTGACATTTCTAAAATTTTAATTGGAGCAATTTTCGTTTTAGGCGTGAAAATAATTTCGCAATTTGAGTCTACCTTCAACCCCAGCATTGCTGGCTGCTTGCTCGACACTGCGGTGCACACTAGAGCCGGCATCAAGGAGACACAAAGCTTCGCTGCACGGTGCTCCATGTGGATGCTCCTCAAATTTTGGTTTTGACATGTCTGCTGGCATGTTCGCTCACATTTTGTCAGTTTGAACTCGAGCATGACTTAAGTCCAGCGTGCACCATTGAGAGAGATAAAAAAGGCTTGATGTGGTGAAAAATGCTTATTTTAATGGTAGCACTCTTGTAAACCGCCTAGTGAGTTCACCTTTGTTTTCTTGAATCATTTGTTGGAGCACCCAGATAGCTACGACACTCTTAATGGTTTTCTCCGCCCATGTAAACAGCTTATAGAGGATCAGTATTTAACCTTTCAATGGCGTCTGAATGCTTTCTGTTGCTGCAGGGGGCCTCACACTTCCACCAATGCCGTCACAAGCGCTCTTCCCATGTGATCAGGTGAAAAAGTCCATTCCACTGAAAAGTTTAAATAATTTTCATGGTAGTAGAGGTTTTAACTCTGATTGGTCATACCACAAACAGTGCTTCCCTGTGTCGAGGAACGAGAGCCGTTCTGCCATGTGGCCCCTTCCTTCATTTTTACTTTTTGTAAATCTATCCTTCAGCAGATTTCTTTATTGCCGAAGCTGGTGGCATCGAAGACCAGCACACCATTGTATTCGTGCAGCGGAGTGCTGGTTTTGTGTAATTTACAGCTGGTGGAAAAGTGTGCTGGAGTGAAAAGGAAGCACTGAGCAGTGTCGATGTTGAACGCAGGGACTCAACTTGTAAGATTGTTTTCTCGCTTAAAACAAAAAAAGAGCCCCAAATAAACTAAAAATAAATGCCATTAAATGGTACTGTTTAAATTTCTATCTTTCATAATTTAATTAAGATCACCTCATTATGTAGTAGACTACTGAATATGTCACAAAAAGCAAATTCTCTCGACTTTAGAATCCTTTCGCTGTCTTGCCTTACATGTTTTGCTCTCTGAAACATTTTTATCACCTTTGCCTTCTCGACAGCTTAGAAAATAGAATAACTACTCTGAGAACATGAAATTTGATAAAAGATTTCAAATTTTTATATTTTGTACTTATTACATGTTTTATTTAAAACAAAATAAGTTCAATTTACTGCATTGGATATGGAATACCTTTAATTTATATAACAGAAACTTCATAGTCCTGCGTAAGAACGTTTCTTTTTATAAATTTTTTTGCAAGGTTAGGTTTGGCTATCACTTTCAAACATGAAATGGCGGCCACGACGGGAAAAAATTACTCCGCCTAAAACAAGCTGGGATAATGTTTGCCTAGGTAATGCAATAAGCCATGAATTTTTTTAAAGAAATAGAAGATTCAGTGCTAAGCCTGGAACAGTTGGCATGGAATGACCCAATGGCATATAAATGCCAACTGTGCGCTGATTTGAAGAAGCCTTTATAATATTTTTGTAGCTCAATTAATATTGCAGTGTAGGTTGAATGCAATTTTTTCTGCTTGCATAATTGGAATGGTTCCATATCATGCCGTTTATTTCGCATCTTGTATGCAAACTTGTATTGCATTGCCAATATTTTTTGCTGCTAGCATTCACCCCATGTGAATACTGCTGCTCCTGAGCAGTATACTCAACTGATCCACTGGAATGGTATCACTGTGTGTACCTTTGGTAAATTTCTGGGAAAAATGTATTCATTCACCTGGCTGCTTCGTAGTTTCATGTTTCATATGTAATGACAGATGAAATGCGGATCTGGCCTAAGGATGAATGTGGCCATTTGTTAACACCATTTTACAGTAGTGATATTTGCAAGATGATCAATTCTATTTATCTACTTTGTACTTTTGTTCACTACATGGTGCATGTATGCCTCTAAGAAAGGAAACGCGAACCAGAAAGGAAACAGCTTGGAACCCCTTGTGGTCTTTTTCCAGATGTAGACTTCATCTCTTAATGTGTGATAGTATATTAGTCTAGGCAAAGCAGCGTGCAGGGTAACAGGGCACTGACAGGAACACACAGGTACTGCGCTGACTAACAATTGAGGAATTTATCGCTTTGCTCACTATAAATACAGGAAATATGATCCAAAATACAAAAGAAGGAAAGTCATGGAATCATCATTTGGTCAAATCTGTTGGGCTTATTTATCCAGATAGTCAATTTCTTTTTTCGTTGGCGTTAGTGATGATGTGCTTCCATAGGTTGAACAATTCTTATGTGTCATGCACGTCTCTTATATCTCGGCATGAGCTGTTAATTATATTTCCTAAGAATTTTACATCATCGAAAGTGGGGGGTGCACTCACAGTTCGACACGTCTTGCTAGTTTGCTACTGTATCCTGTCTCAGTATTGCCGACTTGTTCTATTAGACAAATGTTGACACGCTGACCTTATTTCCCAACATACGACGCTCCGCATGAGAGAGGGATCTCGTAAGCGAAGCCACAGTCGCATGTTGTGAATTTGTTTCGGTGCTTCATCTTGTGTTGGCCCGTTGCATACTACGTTCAGCTACTTTCTGCAAAAAAAGCAAATGAATCCATCGCAAAGAACTTCCGCAAGCTGCAAAAGAAGGTTAAGCGCCAAACAGTGAAGAACGAAACCTAAAAACTTGTGTCAAGCCAACAACTTGTCCAAATTAGTGCTGGCTATGACGAAAAGTGATGGCCTATGCCTGAATGCCTTCGCTATTGCAAAAACACGGAACAATAACTGGCCTTTCAGAGTAATTGTCGCTGAACAAGGATCAAGTAAGGAACCCTTGGGGCAGTATCTGCAAGAATTGCTCTCCTTGTTCACCGTGGGAGACCTCTTCCTGGTGAAGAAGCCAGAAGTGTCTGCATTCCTCTCGAACAGCTGTACAGAAGAGTTGTCATCTCATTCTGATCAAGGACTAAGACTGCACGCTGCTAAATGCTGCCTTGTTTGAGACGATAACAGAAGGCATTAATTCAGTGGGAGCAGTACAATTCCAGAACCTGTGCAGAATTAATGCGGATAGATTCCTCGAGTTGCTAACCATCTACTTCCGTTCTACCTATGTAAAGTTTAATGATGTGTGCATACAGTGGCAGGGAGTATGCACCAGTTCCAGCGTTGCACTAATTCTCATTGTGCAGCTAGCCTGTCAAGATAGCCAACTATTAAAAAGCTGTGCATGGCGCCAGTTTGATAATGACCTTCCGATTTGGGGACGACTTCTTAGTAACCCACAAGCTTCATTACCAAGGGTAACACAAAGTCATTGTTGACATCTTCAAGACCTTCTCCAAAGTTCTTGCTAACTTTGAGCTGACCAAAGAAATGCCACTGGAGGTACAGCTTCCCGATCTATGGCTGTACTTTGTAGAGACCCATATGTGCTTGCGTTACTTCCCAAGGTCGAAAAAAAGGCTGTTGCTACTGGCGCACTGAAAAATATCCTAAATAGCTCGTGTATTGACCGTCAGCAAGAATTCCTTGAGGCCCACCTGACATGGCTACCTGAAGCTGATTTCCCAGATGACCTCATCTGCAGCCTTGGCTTCAGGATAAAGAAATTTGCCTGTCTACCTGTAAAAGGCTTCAGAAAGAATGGAACGTAGCTGTCATAGCATATTACTATGGGGTTTAGCTCAGCAGCAGGCGCGACGGGTTGTACTCAGAAGGCACCCCAAACCAAGTCACTCCGAGCGCTAGCTGCAGCGTGCCTGTTGTCGTCAACTGCCCAGTGTCAAAACAACGTCCTCTTCGCCTTGCAACTTGCACTGTAGCACTACCCCCTCCGCCTCGCGGAAGGAAGCACAGCCCCTGGGCGCCCTAAGGTGGTGTGAATGGTAGGGCTTAAGACAGGTGACGTGCACGAGCTTTGTGGAGTGGGCCGGGGGAACAGTGCGGGAGTGCAGGGACGTGATTTCATAGGTCACATTGCTCAGTTGCCTGAAGAGAAGACGCGGTAAGGACCCGCGTAACGAGGCAGCAGCTTCTCACCCAGGCCCACATGGTACGCAGGGAGCCAGGGGAGTACGTGGAAGCCGGGAGGGTAGTGGGCAACACGGTGATTAAGGTCATAGGTGCATGGTATCAGCCACGCACTAAAGAAAGTGGTCAGGCAGGCTGGTGTGAACTTAGTATGCAACACGCCCAGCTAGGGTGCTTCAAAGACAGCCTGGTATAAAAGAAGGCTGTCAAATCCACAGCATGCGACAGTGACTTAGGCACCTTGTTTACTAAGTTCACACCAGCTCGCCTGACCACTTTCTCTTGCGCGTGGCTGATACCATGCACATATGCCGTCACAGCTAACTTCCGTTCTTTCTGAAGCCTCGTTGGGGTGGATCAGCAAATTTTTTTCATTATCTTCAAGCCAAGGCTGCAGACGAGGTCATCCGGGAAACCAGCTTCAGGTAACTATGTTAGTTGGGCCTCAACGCTTTCCTGCTGACAGTCAATAACAATCTGTTTGAGACATTTTTTAGTGTGCCAGTAGCAACAGTCTTTTTTTCGACTGTGGGACATAACACCAGTACATATGGGCCTCTGATGTGCAGCCATAGATCGAGAAGCTGTACCTCCAGCAAGGACTTCGGAGAAGGTCTTGAATATGTGAACAATGCCGTTGTGTTGCCCTTGTTTATGAAGCTTGTGGATTACTAGGAAGTCGTCCAAAAATCGGGAGGTCATTATCAAATTGGTGATAAGCAAAGCTTTTAATAGTTCGCTATCTTGACAGGCTAGCAGGACAATGAGAATTAGTGCAACGCAGGAACTGGTGCATAATCCTTGCCATTGTATGTGCAGATAATTAAACTAAAATAACAGACGGCTAGCAACTCGAGGAATCTATCAGCATTAATTCTGCATTGGTTCTGGAATCATGCTGCTCCCATTGAATCAATGCCTTCTCTTACCGTCTCAAACAAGGTGGAATGTGGCAGCGTGTAATGTTAGTCCTTGATGACAATGAGAAGACACTCCTTCTGGACGGCTGTTCAAGAAGAATGTGGACACTTCTGGCTTCTTTACCAGGAAAAGGTCTTCTATGGTGAGCTAGGAGAGCAATTCTTGCAGATACTGCCCTAAGGGTTGCTGCCACGATCCTTGTTCAGAGACAATTACTCTGAAAGGCCAGTTATCGTTCCGTGTTTTTGCCATAAAGAAGGCATTCAGGCATAGGCCCTCACTCTTCTTCACAACCAGCCCTAGTTTGGTCAAGTTGTTGGCTTGACCTTCTTTTGCAGCTTGTGGAAGTTCTTTTCAGTGGCTTCATTTGCTTTTTCATAGAAAGTAGCTGAATGTAGTACGCAATGCTCCTAGCAAAGGTGCTTCAAAAACAGCCCAGCGTAAGACGAAGCACAGAAACAAATTCACGACATGCGACAGTGGCTTAGTTTACTACAAGATCTATCCGCCACGCGGAGCGTCCTGTGTTGGGAAATAAGGTCAGCGTGTTAACATTTATCTAATGCAACATATCGGCAATACTGAGAAAGGATATCGTAGCAAGCTACCAAGACACATATCGGACTGTGAGTGTCTATCACACTTTCGACAATGTAAAATTCTGAGGAAATGCAAGAGATGTGTATGGTACATAAGAATTGTTCAACCTGTTTAAGCACATCATCACTAACTCTAAGGAAAAAGAAATTGACTACCTGGATAAATAATCACGACAGATTTGACAAAATGACGATTCCATGACTTTCCTTCTTTGTAATTTGGATGATGCTTTCTGTATTCATTGCAAACTAAACAATGAATTCCTCAGTTATCACTGCACCTGTCTTGTCTGTGTCGTGTTATCCTGCGTGGTTTTGCAAAGATTCATGCACCAACTGGCCCAGCTCCTTTTCTTGTAGTAGTTTAGTGGCCTTGTGCAAATCTTTCTTGATGGATTTTTGAGTTTACTGGCTGCAGATATGGGAGATATGTTAACTTAGCACTGTTGCCTGCCTTTCAAGATGTCACTTGCTTGATATAATAATGAATGCATGCTTTGCATTAGTTGCAGCTGACCACTCTCATGGAAGGGGTTGTGTTGCTGACTTTGATCAGATACTGTGCTTTCTGTTGTTACAGTGAATTTTGCACATTACTTGTTGTTCGGTTTATTTTAAAGCATTTTCAAGTGCGCTATTTTCGTCTTTATTGTCATGGTGTTTTGTGCCTTTTATAGTCAGTTTACCCTCCAGACAGGCCAGTGGTTTGCACTAGCTTGTAGCAGTTCATGCAGAATTAATTGCATAACCTGACCACCTTCGTTCCATTTCATAACATCTAGCTTTTTAGCTAAAACATTGTTTGTATAATGCCGTTTAGAGCAATTTTCTCTAAACCACAGTGGCCTCTTTGGAATGTTTCAAAAAATAACAGCTGGTGCTTGCTCGCCACATGGGCAGATTTTCTTCTTTCTGTTAGCGTTAGCATGCATAATAAAACACATTGTTAATGAGCAATATGTTGGAATTTATCAGCAACATTGAACAGTGTAAACTGGTATGAAATATTTTACTGTTTTTGTCTAAAATGCAGACTCGCACCATGTATGCTGTTCACCGAAGACAATCCCGAGGTGGCTGAGAACCTGTTCGTCGAGGGAGGATGGCTACTCAGCAGGCTTACCACTGCGGCTCACTCCACAACTGCGCCATAATGTTAGGAATATGGGTGTTCAGCATAAGTTGCCTTTAGTTTGCTTTTTGCTTATTCCTGGGAGTTAGCGTCACAGTTCAAGCCTTCTTCAGGCTGGTATATAAGGCTGCACAAGCATGAATTTTTCATTGTTTGCTCTGAAAAAATTGGGAGGTAGAGTAAGTGCTATGGAACCTTATTCTTGCAGCACCATAAACCCAATAAAAGCAGGTATGGTGCTGTTGTACCTTAAAATTTTTAGTTCTTTGGATGGCAGTAAGGAATTCATTGGAGAAGCTTCTTGTGCCTTGTTTTATGGATGTGTTTTGTTCATAATAAAAATTTTCCACATTTCTGCAGTTTTGTGATTTGTTTGTCAATAAACGTTTTAGGTGCAGACCGCCTGTTTACTGCTATGAAGAGCTCCACTAATACAGGTATATTGCATTACTTAGGCAGTATAATGGTAAATTTAAAGAACGCTTAAGAAAAGTAATAAAAGTGGGAACAAATTATGAACCCATTGCATGCTTTTTTCCTGAAGGGTGTAGGGGTGTAAGAAGCGTAAAACGCCTGTGGCTCGGTGGTAAAGTGTGTGATACACCTCAACACCTTTGGGTCAAGTTTTATCATTTTCGGGCTGGTTCTTTCCTGAAACACCCCACCTTTAAGATGTATTGAAGTCACAAAACTCCTTTCTGGGCCGGGTGCAAGGGTGCGAGTTATAGACACCTGGAAACTCTTTTAAAGGTGTTTTATTTTTTACAGTGTGCCGGCACTGGCTTTCACGTCTTTGTTCTGAGGGCCATGGAAACAATGTCGAAATAATGCAATATCATGCAGGTGAATGTTCCTTTGTACATATTGGATTCATAGGGCGAAAGATCAGCAAACAGAAGCTAACCTTCTTGCCGTTTATCAATTTTACCCTTTCGGACGCTCTTATAGGCACGGCAAAGACTACCTTAAGAGCAGACACCGAATGATTATGATTTATTGTTTATGGGTTTCAACGTCCCAAAGCAACTCAGGCTATAAGGGATGGTGTAGTGGAGGGATGCAGATAATTTTGACCACCTGGGGCCCTTTAACGTGCATTGATATCGCACAGTACACGGAGCCCCTAACATTTCGCATCCATCGAAATGCGGCCGCCGCAGCCGGGATCGAACCCACGTCTTTCGGATCAGCAGCCGAGCACCATACCACTGAAAGCGGCGACACCAATTCATTCATTCATTCATTCATTCATTCATTCATTCATTCAGTCAGTCAGTCAGTCAGTCAGTCAGTCAGTCAGTCAGTCAGTCAGTCAGTCAGTCAGTCAGTCAGTCAGTCAGTCAGTCAGTCAGTCAGTCAGTCAGTCAGTCAGTCAGTCAGTCAGTCAGTCAGTCAGTCAGTCAGTCAGTCAGTCAGTCAGTCAGTCAGTCAGTCAGTCAGTCAGTCAGTCAGTCAGTCAGTCAGTCAGTCAGTCAGTCAGTCAGTCAGTCAGTCAGTCAGTCAGTCAGTCAGTCAGTCAGTCAGTCAGTCAGTCAGTCAGTCAGTCAGTCAGTCAGTCAGTCAGTCAGTCAGTCAGTCAGTCAGTCAGTCAGTCAGTC
>NC_143014.1:86641116-86718616 GCF_055824585.1 Amblyomma mixtum
CTAGAAGGTTACTGTGCAGCCGCCGTCACACTTAACTCGATCATGCATGGCGTGCTTCTGGCGGTCTTAGGCAATATATGCACATTAATAAGTGCATATGGCGGCATTTTTGGGAACATGACTTATCTGAGTGGCACACCACTCCGTTAGACGGAAAGCAAAAAAAAAAAGATTAAAGCACGAATGAAACTTTATATATTGGGAGCGTGTGACCTTTGTCACTGCGGTCGAAAAACATGTGAACAGCCCAGGCACTGTTACACCTCGCATTTGAATTTCCATTGAATAAAAAGTTTAACAGCAGTTAATTGCACGGTGCCGAACAAGCCTGAAGCAGCGCACCTCGAGAATCGCGCTTCATTCTCTCACGATAGTACGTCCCCTCGTCGGCCACTGTACGGCTGGAGCATTGGTGCGCCACTCGTCTGCTGCTGGCGCTTGATGGCTATAGTGGGGCAGTGAAACTCCTTCAGTTGATTTCCATGCATATTCCCGTGACTGGAAGCGTGGCGCGCCAGCGGAGCCAACTGACTTACCCACTCCTATACTGTCAACACGAATACACTTATATGGGAGTAAAGGAGTAATCTGTCCTCTAGCGCACTTCTCTTTTATAAAAGGGAAGTGCGCTAGAGGACAGCTTTACTCCCTTTTTACTCCTTTCTGTTTAGAGTGTAAAATCTTCAGCTTACGTCCTGGTTAGTCGGCTCGGCTGAAACGCTCGGCTGCACATCTATAGCTGTAGCGGTTCACCAGGCTCGCTACTCGCCAGCAACGCGAGCTCGGCACGCATGGTTAAGTTCGCCGGAACGCTACTTTACCCGCGCTTGCGACCTGTTGGCAAAGCTATGGCTCGACGGGCTGGAGGCGCACGCATACAGACCTCACGCCACCTATCGTAGTCCTCATCATGTTCTGCACAATCTAAGTGACAACCTCCGTATTCTTCTGCTAGCCACAGAGAACGCTGCCCAGAGGGCGCGCGTAGTAGAGCATCTCGATAACGTGCGGACTGAAGTCACGTGGTCCGGGTGGCCCCCGTGAGTGGGCGCATCTGTCGGAACGCACGGTGTTCGAGTGGGGTTTTACGATCGTTACCCAAAGAAGCGCATTAGATGGCGCCACCCTTTGCCTTTTGACTCTGGCAGAGAGTGTGCGTGTCTCGCACTGTGGGGTGCCTGAAATATGAAAGGACACTATATCACGGACTAGTCTGCTGTCTTCAATTATTGTCTGTTTTTTTTTTCTCTTCTTGTTATTGCATTGTGCGAGACAGAAATTTACACGCCGTCATTGTCGTTTCCGACGTCTACGCTCTTATTTCCCCTTACTTGCTCTGTCGCCATTGCCGTGCCTTGCCCGAAGGGAGCAGCCTACTGACTCACGATATGCGTCGGTGGCATTTAGTGCGGCTGCGGTCGCCCCGATGCAGGCTGAAGGAACCGTGCACAATGGCGGCATAAAATCTCAGACTCGTGTCCGTGCGAGGCGAACAAGCAAGGAAGTTCGAAGGCAGCGCTATATACTTTCGTGAGCTGCCGCTACTTTGGCTCTTGGCCTCTTTCAGGCCTTTGTCAGCGGAGTGCCGTTTGTTGGACGGCGGTTCTATTCATCTCTTTCTGTTCTTCTCGGCTTGCCATGTCCTGCTGTTTCGATCTATCAACCGTGACGGCTACCCGGTGTACCTTGAAATATTTTAGCCGAAGCCACGCATGATGACTGATACCTAGACACAAGACAACGTTAAATATGGAGAGAAAATGAGCGGCTAATCGTAAAATAGTACGAATAAAACTCGTCATACTGTGCAAAGTTCTAACTGATGGCATCATTTGTACCCTGAACCAGAATATAAATCGGTATCAGTGTGCGAAACCGATTAGATTCAATCACTTTGCGTCGGCAGTGGCTCGCAAAAAAAGAATGACGTTCCGGGAGTGCTACGGCTCCCTTGTTGACAATCTCACCAAGGGAGCTGTAGCGCTCCCGAAACGTAATTCTTTTTTTACCATGGTCAGTGACCAGCGAACTTCGATGAATCAAGCATGATTCCTGATCAGATGGTACGCCGTCAAACCATCGACTACGGGAGAGTGTTTCTTCCAAGCATTTCTATTGTTAATAGGATGGAATGATTTTGGCATAAATCTGCTGTTTGTCGCCATAAAGTGATGCCTATGGTGCCGCTTTGGCCGAGCAGTATTGGCTTTTGCTTGCGACTTCAGTACGTCACCGCTTGCAATACAAGGCGCTTTTCCAAAAGCCATAAGATGATTTATGCTTTAGACGCCGAACCTGGATACCCTTTTATATTTTGTCTAGTTTTTGATAATCGTAATTACATTTTTCAGGTACGTAAAACTTCCACGCCTATTCCTGTAGCAGCAGTGAAGGGCTAACACGTATTGAGGCGTATTTGCTGAAGTCTACATTACCTAACATTCACTTTTCTACTTGTAGTAAATTTCACCTTCTTCAGTCACGCAGTTCGACACACACACGTGCTCACGTCGCTCCTGCTCGTGCGCGCACTGACGACTGCTGGCTCATGCGCGAAGAGGCACCGTTGCGATGGCACTGTGACGGAATCTGTTCACTGGTGTCCGCATTAGATGGCTCTTCGTAGTCAGCGACGTTGTGTTCGTATTTTTCTCATTAATTTTCGTTTCTGAGTTCAAAGTACCGGTTTACTGGCGCGAGTACTTCATTCCTGCTTTACGTCATTCTACTTTCTGGCCGTTACTTTCGCGCCTTTATGGAATGTTTTCTTTATTGGCGTCGCATTACTTGACGCAGCCCTCACGCGTGCTGGGCGAAACGGGCGAAGTCGCTGTTTAAGTTTATTTTCGGCCTAATGAAGTCTTGAGCTGGAAATTTGTGCGATTCTCAGAATGCTTCTTCATCAAGATACTACAGGCTTCTCTTTTTGCGTTCGCATAGATCGCTAAAACATCCGACCATTGTCACACCTTCCTCAACAAGCGTAAACTTCATTTCTGAGTATTGGTAGCGCTGCAGAAGCTGGAGAAAGGAAATCAGAGGAGCATAGGGAGCTGCTCGTTTTCATTTATCTACAATTGCAGATCCCGGGTATTATTGCGATTCGAATGATATTAGAGGATGCATGATGCGTCGTAGAGGATGTGGAGGTCCTCGGTAAGGTCCGTTGTAGCGACCACAGAATGGTAAGGTCTCGTGTTAGCTTAGATTTGAAGAGGGAACGGAGGAAACTGGTGAAGAGAAAGGCTATTAACGAGTTAGCATTAAGAGGGAAGGTAGAGGAATTCAGAATGTCGCTGCAAAACAGATTTTCCGCTTTAACTCAAGAAGACGACCGTAGTGTTGAAACAATGAATGACAATCTTACAGCTATCGTTACAGAGTGCGCTGCAGAAGTAGGTGGTAGGATTGTTCGACAGGATACCAGCAAGCTATCTCAGGAGACTAAAGATCTGATTAAGAAACGTCAAAGCATGAGGACGTCTAACCCCACAGACAGGATAGAACTAGCAGAGCTATCGAAGTTAATAAATAAGCGCAAGGTAGCCGACATAAGAAAGTTTAACATGGAGAAAATCGAGCATGCTCTAAGGAACGGAGGTAGCCTAAAATCAGTGAAGAGAAAACTGGGCATAGGTAAAAACCAGATGTATGCGCTAAAAGACAAGCAGGGCAATGTCATCAGAAATATGGACAAGATAGTTGAATTAGCCGAAGAGTTCTACAAAAATCTATACAGTAGCGAATCTAGTCATCAAGTTACTGTGGAAGGCAGTCGAGCACAGCAATGGGACATCCTGCCAGTAACGAAGGAGGAAGTAAAGAAAGCCTTAGGAGCAATGCAGAGAGGGAAAGCAGCTGGTGAGGATCAGGTAACAGCAGATTTGTTGAAGGACGGAGGAGAGATTGTGCTACAAAAACTAGCCACCCTGTATACGCAATGCCTTGTGACCTCGAGAGTACCAGAAGCTTGGAAGAACGCTAACATTATCTTAATTCATAAGAAAGGAGACGTCAAGGACTTGAAGAATTACAGACCAATCAGCTTATTGTCCGTTGCCTACAAGGTATTTACTAAGGTAATCGCTAATAGAGTCAGGACAACCTTGGACTTTAGTCAACCAAATGATCAGGCAGGCTTTCGTAAAGGATACTCGACAATAGATCACATTCACACTATCAATCAGGTGATAGAGAAATGCGCAGAATATAACCAACCCCTATATATAGCCTTCATTGATTACGAGAAAGCATTTGACTCAGTGGAAACCTCAGCTGTCATGCAGGCATTGCGGAATCAGGGTGTAGAAGAGTGCTATGTGAAAATATTGGAAGATATTTATAACGATTGCACAGCTACTATAGTTCTCCTATATAAAGTCAGCAATAAAATTCCAATACGGAAAGGTGTCAGGCAGGGAGACACGATCTCGCCAATGCTCTTCACTGCCTGCTTACAGGAGGTATTCCGGGGACTGGAATGGGAACAGTTGGGGATAAGAGTTAATGGAGAATACCTGAGTAATTTGCGATTCGCTGATGACATTGCCTTGCTAAGCCACTCACGACTAGAACTGCAAAGCATGATCAATCAGTTAGACAGGCAGAGCAGAACGGTGGGGCTAAGAATTAACATGCAGAAAACCAAAGTAATGTTCAACAGCCTAGCAAGGGAACAGCAGTTCGCCATTGGTAGCGAGGTGCTGGGAGTAGTAAGATAGTTTAGTTTAGTTTATGGGGTTTAACGTCCCAAAGCGACTAAGGCTATGAGAGACGCCGTAGTGGAGGGCTCCGGAAATTTCGACCACCTGGGGTTCTTTAAAGGGCCACTGACCAGGGTCCGGACATTTTTGAAAAACCAGCCCACTGCATAGATGAGGCATCGAAGATAACCTCTGCAAAATACTAGAGCCATGCGCGCCCCGAAAAGCTGCGAAAATTCAAATCAAAGCCCGTTCGTTCTTTCCTTCCTTCAAAAACGGGCCCGGCCCACTACTCTGCACCCCGCTGACGTCAAGGGGGGCTACTTTCGCTAAAGGCACTCCATTGGTGCATCGTTCTGACTGACGGGAGAAGGTTGGGCGTAGCCTTGGCGTCGCGTCGTCTGCACAACGCTTTCCGCAGCGCCTTCTGTTCTGGCTCATGCCTACAAACCCGCATGAAGGAACAAAAAAAAAAAACTGCGGAGGGAGCGTGCGACGACAGCCTTGAACCCTAGCCATAAAAAGTAAAAAAACAGTAAAACTGAGGGAGTTGGCTCCCCCCCCCCCCCCCCCCCCCCGCCGTGATCCCGTCACGAGACGCTCTGCGTGCGCGCTCCCTTCTCAGTTTCTTTTCTTCTATGCGAGCCCCCCAAAACAAGGTTTTAATTAGTAGTGCAGCAGAGCCTTTCCCTCGCTCGCCCACTTTACCACTCCGCACACATACCGCTTATCTTTCGTGCATCTTGCGTACGCCTTGACTCCAATGAATGACATATGCTTTGGAGCGGAGAAAAGACACAAACACACAGAACACAAACACGCATGGAGAAAAGCAAACGGGCGGTTGCCGGGTCCGCGCTTCGCCGTGTGTTTCGAACACAACCGACTTCCGCCCCTCCGCTCGTGAAACAGTGGGGAGGCCTAAAAGAAAATGAAAAGGTGGCTCCTTAACTGGGAATGACAAACAGATGTATGAAAGGATGCGCTCGCTAACAAGTCTAGGTGGTCGAGCCGATCGCGCCTCTCGATCGTTCAGTGTGCGGAGAAAATGCAAAAACCAAGAAAAGAATTCTATTGAAGGCGGGGCCATGACGTCGCCCTGTGACGCACTCCACAGACACCACGCCTCCGGCTTACACCGGAGAAGGAAGGGGTGATTTTGCCTTGCCGAGCCTACTCGACGAGGAGCGGGAGAGAAAAATTTCGAGGAGGGAATGGAAGGAGAGGAGGCTCGCTCAAAGTGAGGTAGAGAGTGTCTGCTGGCCGCGGGTGGGCAGGGGGCCTTTAACGTGCACTGACATCGCACAGTACACGGGCCTCTAGAATTTCTCCTCCAAAGAAATTCTAGCCGCCGCGGCCGGGATCGAACCCGCGTCTTTTGGGTCAGCAGCCGAGCACCATAACCGCTGAGCCACGAGAATATGTCTACTTAGGGCAGGTAGTGACCGCAGATCCGGATCATGAGAGGGAAATAACTAGAAGAATAAGAATGGGGTGGAGCGCATATGGCAGGTTCTTTCAGATCATGAATGGTAGCTTACCAATATCCCTGAAGAGAAAAGTATACAACAGCTGTATCCTACCGGTACTCACCTATGGGGCAGAAACGTGGAGGCTAACGAAGAGGGTTCAGCTTAAGTTAAAAACAACGCAGCGAGCTATGGAAAGGAAAATGATAGGTATAACGTTAAGAGATCGAAAGCGGGCGGAGTGGGTGAGGGAACAAACGCGGGTTAATGACATCTTAGTTGAAATCAAGAGGAAGAAATGGGCTTTGGCAGGGCATGTGATGCGAAGGCAGGATAACCGCTGGTCCTTAAGGGTAACGGAGTGGATTACAAGAGAAAGCAAACGTAGCAGGGGACGGCAGAAAGTTAGGTGGGCGGATGAGATTAAGAAGTTTGCGGGGATACAGTGGCGGCAACTGACAAAGGACAGGGTTAATTGGAGAAACATGGGAGAGGCCTTTGCCCTGCAGTGGGTGTAGTCAGGCTGATGATTATGATGATGATGACATGATATTAGACGCACTTGATTCAAGGCCTTTGCGCAAGCCATATGTTGCGCACCAGCATAAAAAAAAAAAAACCTCCTTAGAGACGCTACAAGAGAGACGAAGCGCAACTTTCAATGGCTATCGAGGCGAAGAACAAGCATCCTTCCGCTTTTTAACACGGCTGATGATATTACCGCAGTCGTCGACTTGTAATTGGTTTCCCGCACCGAGGCTCACGTACCCTCGTAATGTTTTATTTTGTGCAAGTATGGTGATGTGTTCTTGTTTCAGCTCCTGGTGGTTGCACCTTCGAGCAGTCGCCTGTTTATGAGCGCGCTGAGCAGTTTTCGGCTCTTCTTACTGTTCGTCCATCTGTGTTTTGTAACCGTTTAGATAATCGCTAATGATTACAGAGACTGAGCGAAGCCGTCGTTGCCAAGGCATATCCATTTACGAACACACTCCTAGAGTGCGGTAGCCGTGCAGATGGTTAATTTGCTGGGGTGAACGGTGTGACGCCAGATAGAGAAATGTTACATTGTGCCTTGTTTTCATCAGCGAGTTTTCTAAACTCATAGCTTCGCTCTGCAGAACCGAAATCTTTGCTGTATTATGAAATGGAATTGCCCTTTCACTGAGTACTTCATTTAACGCTATAATCGGCTTATGTGCCGTATCTGTTTTGTGCACTTGTTGCCTTGATAGGTGATACGCTTTGTGAACTGTACTGGTAATTTAGAAGTTTCTGTAGTAGCCCTGCCTGCTCGGATACGAATTACAGGCGATTGAGGACATGAGGACCCTGGTTGAGGATTTTTTCAGGCAGACTATACGCGACTCTAGGACTGAAGAGCAATGTGAAAATAACTAAAGAAACCTTCAGCAACCTGAGTAATCAACAGCAGTTTACGATAGGTAGTGATAAAAGAGAGGAGAGATACAGAAGGAAAAGAACTCAAGTAGAGATAAATAATTAAGTAGTTGAAAGAGTCATGGAGTAGAATACATCTGTCTTGGCCAATAAGGCCCGATGAATCCGCTCTATGGGAAAGTTATCAGGAAAATAAGAATCAGTTCAAGAGCACTTGGCAGCCTCTTCCACGTTATGTGCAACTACTTGTCGATATACTCCAAAAGGAAAGGCGTACAAAACTGTTCCATCTTCCAACACTTGGGGGTTAATAGAAGGGCTCAACATGAGACAAAGGATAATGCCACGTGGGTAGCGATGAAGACGTGATAGACGTGAGCTGGTGGTACCCTAGAGGAAATTAAGAGCAAAAAATGGACTTGAACCGGACATCCAGTGCGCAGAACAGATAACTGGTGCTCCCTTAGAGTGGCAGTGAGGATACCAACGGAAAGGGAACGAATGCTGAGGTGGCCAAGGCTACGGCTACGGATGCCTACGGCGCGTAACTTTACACAACGAGACTGTGTAGGTTGAAAAGCAACATTAGAATTTTATTTACACACCAACTTCATTTTTTTATGCTTGCTTTGTTCATGCGGTCCTTCCTGATCGAAACTTTTATAATTACAGCATGACTACGAGAAAAACACTGAAGACTCGGTGTTTACGAGTGCCCCTCCTTTTAGAAAAAGTAGAGTGCAGTGGTGACACTGTACTTCTAAACAGCGGATAAGAGGACAGTCGACGATGTCCGTTAAGGTGACAACGCAGTTTCAGTTTATTATTCCAATCGTGACTCATAGCATATGTTACAGAGTGTTACAGAAGGATATCCCATAGTTTGCACCGACAGGGGGGCCTCCTGTTAGTAAATGCATAAAAATCATGTAATTATTGAGCAGCTGAGGTAATTAAAAATATTCGCAACAAGAAAGGCGAGTACACTATATAAAAATAATCTGTAACTAAACAACACAGGTTATTGCAGTATAGCAGTATTATGCAATTCAAGGAATCGAAATATAAAGTATAAAATGCTGATAATATAAATTAACAAATAGTTGTTACATAAGCAATGGAAAAAATAGACATCTTGAAAAAAAATTATCAGCGAATTTGCACATCGCTTGAGATGTGGTAAGAATCAGATACCAGCCAAAAAAGAGCAAAGATTAATGTGAGTAATCTGTATATGCCAAGATATTGAAGAATTCCATTTTTAGTGCTCGGTGAAAAGGTGATAATTTATGACATGGCTTGATGTTATCTGGTTATGAGTTCCAGATTGTTATTCCTGAGAACGGAGCTATTTATTTGCCATATTTAGTGTGGGATTTTGGTAATAGCAGGTTACTTTTCTCAGCAAATGTGGTATTATTAGCGTTAACCCAGTGTGCGAGTACGATTAAGTATTATATCTTTGCTCTGAGCACGAGAAATGAAGATACTCGATTTCTGACGAGTCTCAGCGGTGGTTGGAAATATATTTTTAAATTGTAGAAGACATCAGGGATGGGCGAAGTATACTGTCTTAATGTGATCAGACGAAGTGCCGGATTCTGTAGGTGGCGGAGATATGAAAGATGATTCCATTAAGTGTTGCTCCAAGCTGATAAAAAAATTAAGAGAACGAATTATATGAAGAGGGAAATAATGACGCGCTCTTATTAATAGACGAATTCCGAGAGCAATTTTGTTTGCTAATGCTTTAGTCTGCGCATTAAACTTTAAATCTCACAAAGTGCGCAATGCATTTAGCTATGCACTGCGCTGCGCGAAAACCCATCGTCGCCAATGCGCAGCTGAGATTTTTTTCGAAAAGTCACGGTATACAGCAACTGCATAGGAAGGAACGTCGTCGCCGTTATCTGCGCTGCCTTTTTTTTTTTCTATTCTTGTGCATCTAAAGGCATGCAAGTTCGTGGCACCTAAAGGCGCATAAATGGCATACTGCGTTGACAGAGTCCCAATTAGAATGTCAAACGATGATCAATACTTTATTTTTTCTTTTCTCTTGCATTCATGAAGCAGAAGCTGCTGTCACAAAACTCTTTGCTTTTTTTAACGTAGGGCTTGCGTGTCTCCTTTTAAGCTGAACAGACTTCGGTTTAAACCTTTCCTTGGCAGCTGTGATCTTCGTTTTTTTTTCTTCCCTTTGTTCCGCTTAAAACGCGACAGCAGGAGCATTTCCAATTAAGCGCCTCTTTTCGAATACGTCTCATCTGCGTTCGCTGAGATGACTAGTACAGAAGTTCTGATATGGTGGTAAATGTATGTGGTTTTCGAAGAAACCCAGGTCATATATGTAGTCCAAAGCTGCGATCTAAGGAGTCGCTCATTGCCGGATTGTCTAGGTGAGTTAAATCGCACTCATTATTTTGTCTTGCTTTCGCGATGTCACAAGAATGATAGTGCCCATAAATGCCTCTAAAGATACTTTTCAGCCTCACTGTCTTAATGTCGCGTTACGCCTTTGCTGAAAGTGGAGGCTAACTATTCGTCGAAATTTCACCATCTTCAGTTGATGGTTGCTTTTTAGACATGGAGTGGCTGGAATGTAGTGAAGGAACTTGAAACAAAATTGGTCATTCTCTACCTAACATTCATAGGTAACGGGGGGTCCTCATGCCACTCCTGGCGCAGCGGTGCAGTGGTTAAGCGATGCGCCACTACCCTGCGATGGCAGGTGCTCCCAAGGGGGTGGCTGCCAAGGGTGTTGCCAAGGTGCGACCCAGACTGCTCTTCCCGATCAACTTCTCGGAATGAATCCTTAATTTAACTTCCGTCTGCCGCAGTACGCAGTTTGCTCACAGTCCGGTGGGCAAGTTGGGATGACGTCACAAGGTCACGTGACCTAGGTGGCCCATCTGCCTCCTAGGCTGCTTCTCAGGGTATTTTTTTGTGGATTTTTCGCTCACGGTCAACGACGCCGACGACGACGCGGGATCTTCTGCGACGCGAACTCCTTAACGCTGTCGCGTTAAAGTGGCTTTTCACACAAGACGCCCCCAATCCCCCTCCTTTAACCGCCAACAACGACAAAATATGGAAAATAACTATCTGCTCGGACAAACTGTGCTAATACAGCACTCAATGTAAGAACTGGTACGTAAAATTTTCTTTCCGAAGTGGCATGCATGGCTTGTTCAGACACCGTGCCCTCGCGAGTTGCCTGTCACAATATTAAGCTGCGCCGCCGCGGTAACTCTGTGGTTATGGCGCTCGGCTTCTGACCTGAAAGACGCGGGTTCGATCCCGGTCGCGGCGGTCGCATTTCGATGGAGGCGAAATTCTAGAGGCCCGTGTACTGTGCGATGTCAGTGCACGTTAAAGAACCCCAGGTGGTCAAAATTTCCGGAGCCCTCCACTACGGCGTCCCTCATAGCCTGAGTCGCTTTGGGACGTTAAACCCCATAAACCAAACGAAACCAATATTAAGTTGCAAATTTTTCGGTGCACAGTCCCGTCTCTTCGCTGTCTACTCCATTTTCCTGTACACTCACAATTTTCAACGGAACCTCCGAGAGGCCTGTAGTGCGCCAGTTGATACGTGCTTCGTCGCAGTGGCGTGGACCATGAGATGTGGTGGTGAGTGCGACGGCCCAGGTCGACAGATTCAAGCTTGTGAAGAGAGTTTGAGCTGTTCTGGTTGGCCGTTGTTGAGAATCCCTACGCAGGTCTGCACTGGACACTGCTTTCGTGCCGCTCAGTGGCGACCGAGGGCGGTGACAGCGCTGAATCTTTTCACTCCTCGCCAAGGCTGTGCAGTTATCAGCACTGAGCAAAATCTTCCTACAGACAAGAATTTTGCCACCACACATCGGTCAGAATGCAGAAGGCACCACCACCAATTTGCATTTGTGGACATATGCTACATGCACGCATATTTACTGTGTTATAAAGCACAAGGCTTGTTTATCATCAATCTAATTCCCACTAAGGAAAATCTTTCCTATGACAACAATCTTCCCTTTCTCTCTGGGCACTTATCCTTAGACAAGTTCCGAGAGAGAGTGCAATGAAAACTTTTATGTGTCATGAGCATGAACATTTTAAAGGCCACTCTATGGTCTGTATTGAAACTGCAGCATCGTAATGACAAAGCGACCACTCGCACCAAACACGGAGCTTATATAAGGTAGAATAGACCAAACACCAATATACAGATGTCGCCATTACCGGTCGATTTCGTAAGTAAGCTGCATGCGTTGACACCGAATTTTTTTGGCGCGGATCCCTGTCTATGCTACATTGTCATTCACTTCGAAAGTATGTCCAACATTTTCGGAAAAAGAATTTAAATATTAGAAAATGATAAGGTACTGCTATGGAAATATTGAAGGTAATGGTCCATTCTTCCGATGTGTAGCAGTATCTTTCGTTTTAAGTTTTTCCATCGCTCGCATCGAGCAGTTAACACTGCCATAGAAAACCAATGGAGAACGCTTTTGACGATAGCAAAAAGATTAATAGCAGAAAAAAAAATGCAAGCCTGCCGACGGGAGATCTCCGGATATGTGATTTTTATAGTGAAATCTTACAATGTAAGAAAAAATTGCGTTCATAAACTCGTTCCCGTTGATAAATACTTTTGTCCAGAATTGCTGGGTATGAGGCGGCAACCAGTTTTTGGTCTAGACGCCACGAGTTTGAATCGGGTGGCGGACACATTTTTATATTCAATTTTCTCAGCCGTGGATGCGTATTTTGCTGCTGGAAAAGCATTAACGTATCCAGAATGAGCTAGAGAATCTATTTTTTGCTGAGAACAGTAATATGATCGTGCTGTCCTCATTGTCCTGTAATGCAATTTTTACCAATAACTTACTAAGTGCGCCCTACAGCAGCTGTAGAAACAAAACGTTGCAGACGCCTTTACGCCAGATTCTACCTTATCCATTTTTGCTCCCTTGGCATTTCCCATGCATAGTAGTCACGTTACTATAAGGATAATTCATTCCTACTGCTAAAGCACTTCTCCACGTTTGTTAGACGCCTTTACGCCTGATTCTACCTTATCCATTTTTGCTCCATTGGCATTTCCCATGCATAGTAGTCACGTTACTATAAGGATAATTCATTCCTACTGCTAAATCACTTCTCCACGTTTGTTCCTCTGATAATGTTGCGACACAGCATAATTAGGCCGAAAGGGCAGGCAGTAAAGCACTTTCTCACTGTCTTTCCAAGCGTTGTTTGCACTGACCTGCATTATAATTTAATGATTTATTGCAGCTGCCCTGTAGTGTAGGCGTTCTGCACATTGTGTTTGTTCTCTTGTTCTATTGTTTCTGGGATCGAGGTTGCGCATTTCAAGTTTTTTTTTGTGGTTGCTCTTTGCTGTCTTTTTTTTTGCAAAGAAAAAGTCTCTCTTTATAATGGGATCATTCGAAGCTGAGATGTGTAGTAGTGCGCCGTACTGTCTTGTGACACCTAGAACGGCAAGGGCTCAAAAACAAAGATTTTTAACTATTTTCAAATATAAAATTCATGAAGAGTGGATTTATTGGCAGGTCACGGCGACCAGCACAGGCAGCAGTCAGGGCACAGTAGGACAGAACAGCCAGCCGGAGGCAGCAGGTTCAGCATGAGACTCGCGCCTTAGGCACCAGCGATAACGATGAATTGCGGCAGTGTTCAGTCGTCCTCATCTTCTTACACCCACTTCAATGTTGGCGGTTGCTTTTCCGACAGACTAATGGCAACTTGAAAACGGTCTAGCATGTGCGCGCCGTGAATTGGAGGACTGTACTCAATTGTGAAAAAAATAAAAAAATAGCTAATCTTTATGCGGCTTAAGCAGCTTTTGAAAGCACCATTCGGTACCTGATTTACCTATCGCCGCGTTACCCTGCTGCGTTACCCGTAATTGAAACCTTTTGTTACCTGGCTCAAAGTTCCTGTGTCGTATACCTGCCGAGGATGCATGCAAACTGCCACCGAAACCAATGGAAGCAGAAGGGAATGTCGTCGTTTTCATTAAATTGTAGTTGATCATTGAGAAATAAGGTGTGTAATCCCCCATTTCCCAACCCTTGTCTTCTCAATAGCTCGGTTCTGGCAGTCTTGATACCATAGGTTATCATAAGAACGTTCTCGCAATGCTGCCGCCCTCACCGTTCGATCACGTTCCGACGTGGAACTTGATGTGTTACAGGACTTGCTACGTCCGCCGCTACAGACGAGGGCGGCGCTGGTGAACACTCTCAAGGTCTGGTTAGATGCAACACAAATACTCGAAAGTAGAAGGTTGGACAGCCACCGCCGTACCTCAGTGGATAGAACACCGTATGTGCCATACGGAGGACGTGGGTCCGGATCCCACCGGCGGTGTGTTGTTGTTTTTTTCTACTTTCTAAACAATTGTATTTAAAGTAAAAATTGACTGTACTCCAAATTTCCATTGATTATCAGCACAAACTAAAGCAAAAACATTGCCTCGTGCTTCCCGAAGTTTCGGCGGCTGTTGGCTTCCTTCATATGTATGTCAGCCCCTCATTTCCCTGCCCTCGCCTGTTTCTTACCAAGTACAAGGCACCTGCTCTCAAACCACGTGCACATTTTTTTGGTCGCATTCCGTAGTTCCGAAGCAAGGAAAGTAGTGCGCAAATTGCGCCAGGAGCAGTTGAAGCTCTGTAGGGTGCAAGTAATCAACACCATATCTCTAAATGTTCTCATTACAAAGTGGTTGCCGTTGTAGCCTATGTGGCATACGGTCAATTTGGCAACAGCATGCAATCGTAGGATCCGTCTACCGCTGTGTTAAAGAAGTTGTCCAAGTCACCAAGGGCACTTCTTTTTCCAGTTCTTTTATTATAAAATGGGCAACACTGGTGTATAATAACAGGAATAGCAAAGAAGAAAAATAATTTCGCGCAGTGGCACTTTCACACGCCGATGTTTCGAACATCGACGACCCCCGAACAAACTGGCGCTCTATTTTTAACTGCCATTTTTACTTGAAGTTCTTTTCATCTCTGCCATGCAGCTCTCATTCTATAGTTACTGTAATGAGCCGCCTTGGAATCTACGGTGACGTAATAAACCATGCACAATATTTTAATTATTGTTACTATTACTTTAATGCGGATTCCGTACTAAAATTGTGCTTTTGAAATCCTATTGTTTTTCTTAAGTTTGTTATAATATAGTGACAATATTTTACGGGGAATGGAGCAAAAAGAAATAATTCGATTGTGTGCTTCATTTTTCAACATTCGTAAGTAAACGTTTAACTATGGACGGAGACATAAAGGGACATTTCTGGGTGTTTGGTAGTCTCCCGCTGGGTGCATTCTGCATTGGAAAACGACAGTGATGTTCCTCTTAGGGATTTTTTTTCCTGTTTAGGAAAACTTGAGTAAATTTTGGCGAAAAGTGAACTTTTTCAGTTTCAGGGAATTTCAAGAACCGAAATTTTCTCACTTTTGCCAAATTGACCGAGATTTCAAGCTGCTGCAGGAAAAAATGGCTTGAAGTAGGGATTTTTAGCTATAATTGATGGAATTTTCGGTTAGGGAATGAAGAATCATTGAAAGACAAAGAAGCTAATCCAGAGAAACTATCGGCACAGACAAGGAGAAAACACATTTAACTCCTGCACGCTTCCCCAACTAGTATGCGGAACGGGAACAATAGGTGGTGGCTCACTGTTCCTGTTACAGATACACTCGCAGGGGAAAAAAATAAGCCGTTAATCATTTTTGACAACCAACTCAACAGGGAAATCACCATGATACAGACCTCACGCCTTAACTCGCAAATAAGATGGACTATATGTTACTGTCCTTTGCTTGCAGAGAAAGGTGGCGTTATTAATAGTTACGAGATCAAGATTTGTAATAGATGTATTGGTATTTGCATTCCCTGCGACTCACATTGTGCATTTCTATGAGCAGTATCCTGGTTCCCTTCCATTACGAATGCCTCGGCATCATACATTACGCACGATGACTGGTTGCCACTTGCTCCTCGTCTTCTGCGCACTTAACATAGCATGTGACGTGACTATTAATGACACATAGCTTAAGCAGCGCCGTGCGGCAAGGAACACGTGCTTTCTTGACTAATTACTTTCGCCTGCGTCGATTTTATCTGAATTTATGGATGTTGGAAGCGTTAGAAACAGCTGGCTCTTTAGCGTTTAACTTGCAAAACTTAAATTTCTGATGCATAGTCACGGCCATTGTACTGTCAGAACTTGCCTTTTGGCTCTTTTTGATTAAATTGCAAATGTTATTCCAGGGACAGTACGTTGCGCTAAGGAGAGCAATCGTTTTTGTTTTGTTTCTTTTCGTCGATTAGCCGCAGCGTCTGCAGTGTATTCGACAGATGGTATCGGTCGTCGGCTGCACCGCGTCCCGAAACTCCGCAACGCGGGCGACGTTGCCTTGGACGCGCAGCTGCAGCGACGAGACTGTCCACGGCGTTGCCATGACAACGCTGAGACACCTCTACGGTTGCTCTTTATATAGAGATACGTCTGAATCATCTGAGCAAAGCTGGAAGGCTGCATTGTTGTGACTAAGCTGAAATTTGTATCTGAGGATGCAACCCGAATAGCGAGCAGATACGCCCAAGCCGACCCATGCGCCCAAGTGCAGGAAACGAGTGCGGGTCCGCACAGAGGTCGCGGTGAAATGTACGCGTGCGCTTCTGGTCGCTTTTGGCTGGGATACCAGAGTGTCCGTGGCTGCATGCTTCGAGCTGTAGGTGGCGCGTCGTGCGCTGTCCCGGGCACATGCGGCGCGCCAGCCGTCTCGGCCACATGCGCGCATGCTCCCTGCACATGTACGATGAAAACACGCAAAAAATGCGCTTTCCTCGTTGTTACGGCGCTCATTTTGTTTTATTCTTGCTCGTTCCTTCTTCGCGTCGTCTTTTGGTTTTGCCAAACACTTTGAGTTTGGGGGCCCTGGTAACAGACACGGATGACATGCGTCACCCTCTCCGCTGAATATGAATGTCGTGTTGCAGACACAGGGAACCAATTACCAAGGCTTATCCAAGCCTGAGTGACTTTTGAATTTTAAATCTGGGAACCGGGCGTGTACATGTCCGTGCGCGCGCGCGCGCGCGCACGCACGCTCGAGGTTGCGACAGCCGAGGCGGCATATTCATTAGAAACGCTCATGGGAAAACGCGCCAAGGCGGTCGCAGCGACGCATCAAGTGTCAACGGGCGCGCACCTCGGCCCGTCTCCCTCAGCCCCACGGTGTTATTTTCGTTTTTCTTGTTGGCCCGCGAGGGCGAGACACACGTGTACTCGCCTCTTAATTCACCGCCAGGAATCTCGGAATCGCGCCTGTTCACGATTTAGCCCGGCGTTGGCTGCATACTATATGCGTTGCTTGAATATAGATCGGGCAATAAGCTAAATCGGCCAATCGACGAGAAAGTTATTTGCGACTGGAAGACCGGGATTGTTCGCTACACGCGGGTTCCTTGGCATTTGTGAAGTTATTATGAGTTACTTATATTGAAAAGTTTGAGACTGATCGGTGATTCCAGAACTTCTTCCCCGAAAGCTTCTCGCTTTCTTATTTTTTATCGATCCACGACTGTTTGCGTAACACCAGTGGGCTTTTTAAGGACTGCGTCCTCTTTTGCTACTGCACACAACTCTGTACACCGTTATATCTGCTAGACAGACTTACCGAATGGGTGGTGCAAAAGGTAAAAAGACGCACGTGTGGACAGGGATGAAAACGTAACGATTGTTTCCGAACCAGTTATTTACTGTGGCGCGCTGAAGCTTATACGGCATGAGGTCGGTAATGTGTGGACTAGAAGGTAAAGCTAGGCTGTACTGCAGGCTATAGCTGGCGCACCATGCATTTAGATTTTGGTACAGCAGTTAGCACTAATAGGCCAATGCATCACGAGCCTTTCGAGCTGTATTGAAATGATTCGAATAAAAGACTGTTTTTATTCTGTTTAAATTGCTAGTAAATCCTAGCCTTGCTTAGCTCTACTGACAAATCATGTCGCAGCGCGACACGGGAGACGGCTTGTATGAACAAGTAAGAGGCGGAGAACGTTTCTGGCTCTTGGCCGACGTGGCCGTGCAAGAGCATTCCGGATGTCCGTTAATGCGAGCTATTTGTCTATAGCTTTGATTGTAAGATTCTGCCAGCGTTATTTCTATTTTTCATTTGGCTTTCGTTTCCTGACATTTAGATGTCCAGCCTACGTGTTTCGGCTACCTAGCTGCACGTGCTTAGCTCCTGAAAAACTTATACTCTGTGAGGTATTCACCTCTCGGGTGGACTACACGCGAGCACTGCCATCGTCAGCGTGCATTTTAATGTTACCTGGACTTGTGATGGATTCTTCCTCGAACACGCGAATTCCTTCGAAATATCTCAGAACGCGCGCCAACTCCTTCAAGCGGTCCTTTTTATCCGCAGGAATTCTTTTGGTTTGCACTTCAACAAATGTGTCACCTTTTTGGTGTGGTATGCCAGGAGAGGAAGAAAAGTGGCAGACCAGGCGAACGATTAAACAAACAAAACGCGCTGAGTTATGAATGCTCGCTGAGCAAGTGTGTGGAAAATGTTTCAAGTTTCTGCGCGTCAGAATGCACTCCGTGCTTCTTTCTTTATTTCCCGTGGCGCTGGCTGCAGCAGTGCTCTTAATATGCCCTCGCCACGGGGTGGAGACTTTATTGCGGAAAGCCCAGACTGCGTAAACGATTATGTAAAAAGCCCGGAGACAAGATTTATACTTGCTGGATGCCGGGGCGTCTGTGTTGATCCGCGTCAGCCAGGCTTGTAAACTCTTAATGCGCAGCGCTCGGCGAAATGGGACACTTTTTTGTGATTCTCTTTTTCTTCGCCTACATCGAGTAACCTCCGTCGATATGTATCCGGCATGGAAATTGCATGCGCCGTGGAAACGCTCCGTCGTGTGCGCTTCCTCTAGCACTCCCGAGCGCCGCCGGGGCGAATTCCGGTCGGTCTGTCCCACTCAGCTTTGTCGCGCTGCGTGTCACGACGCCCTGCGCTCCCGTGCTGCCTGCCTGTGGCGAAGGCGTGGCCCAGTGGTGAACAGGAAGCCTATCCGTGTGGTCTGTTCGCCACTAGTCATGAATGGTATACGCCTGTGTGGTGCAGGAATTGCCCGGCGCCAAACTCTTCTTGTTTTAGTTGCCCGCCGAGTGCTGTACTATGCAGGGAGCCGCCTTTTACATAAACGTAGCTCTATTAGCGCGCTTCGTATACGAGCCGCCTGATCCTTGCGCTGCCGCTTTTTCCGGTTGCGAGACTACAGCTAATTAAGAAAAAAAGGGAAGACGGTTGAGTAGGCAAGTGCAAGCTTACAGATTTCTGTGCAACTGGAAACTCGTTCACCGGTTAGGAGGGATCACACTTCACGTTTGCTGCGTAGGCTATGGCGAATTTGAATGTAACGTGCGCTAAAGGATAGCACGCCAGTGTTGAGATTGTTTCCTATACCCATCGGTCGCTGGTGCACAAGCGCTAGGTGCGTCTTAAAAAAAAAAAAAGAAAACAGGTGCATTGAAGAATGCATTGTAAAAGACTCCCTGCAGGATCTGCGTTTAGGTGCATGATTTCTCAAACAACTGAAAGCTTATGCCGCACGTTCTTAGGGCCGAACTCCTCCGTGGTGAATTTTATTGATTTTTTTTCCCGCGTTATGTACATCCCAAAGGAAATGGGCATATCAAATTTAAGGAAATTGTTGGTTGGTTGCAACGAAATATACAAATAAGCAAAACGAAAAGGAATGGAGAAAGCAATGAGATGCAGTTAAGCAAATTAGTCTGGAGGCCTTTAAAGCTCGCTGCCTGTTTTTGAATATTTCATTCCAGGGATATCCCTGCAAGTAGTGCATCAAAGTATGCCAGTTTTGCAGCGAGGGGTGTCTGTTTTTCGTCTTTGGTCAATTCCGTATGATATGAATGGTGGCGATTTAATGCGATGCTCACGAAGGACAGTATAGCTTTTGAGAAACAGACAGATATGAGCTACTTTGCGATAACAAATTTGAGCAAGGTTAAGGACCGACTTCATGGCGACGCTAGCTTTGCAGCTAAATTTGGTCGAATGTAGCGAATGGGACGATTCTAGTAGGCCTACTGATGAATGCTAGATACGCCCCATACTGATGATACACAGTCGAGTACGGGACGAATATGAGTTGCGCTATCGGGAACAAAACTCTCCAGGCCGCGTGAATGGCGATACGGGAGTGTAGGTGCGATGCGTCCCAACGAACGTCTGATTTACTTAGCGCAAGTTAGAGCAAGCGAATTGAGCTTTCAGCTAAACAAAGATCGCTTCAGTCCACTGGCTCAGAACCAATCCATCCGTTTCGGTGGTTGTTGGCTCGCCTGGAGACTTTCTTCCCCGACAGGTCATGGAAGTTTGTTTTTTTTAGTGTCAAGATAAAGTTCCAACAAATGTATCCAAACACACTAATACTATGGTGTGACTAATAAAAAAAAGTGCGAACTAAATGTCCTGGCCCATGATCCAAACATGCTGTTAGATTTGGATTTTCCGGCAATGTAATAACATATTGTTTCCAGGAGAGGCTACAAAAAATATGAACACAAAGATATTTAAGATGTGTAGCAGATTCAGTAGCGCGGGAACGATAATGGTTAATGAGAGACAAGCTTCGATTTATATCTTCAAGCATTTAGTTACATATCCCACACTTGGTACGCAAGAAGTATGTTACCAAAGTCAGCCTGGAGCATATCATCCTTAGCTCTGCGTTAGCCGGAAGCCATTAATATAGGTAAAAAGTAATAAAGGTTCTTGAATCGATGCCTGCAGGACACCTGAGTGCAGTGGTTGCGTGAGTCAGTCATGTTTGTTATTAGAGACAAGCTGATTACTATTACTGATTACTATTATCCCGAACAGAATTCAGTGAAGCACAACTGTAGTCATGGTTTAGTCGGCTCAGTTTAGGAATCAGTAAATAAATGACCTCTTTTATCGAGCGTGTTTCAACACGACGAAAAATAAAATCGGTTACAAACCGTTGATTAAGCACTAGGTCTACAGCAAAAGTTTACGGGATGTGGGTGGAGAAAAAAAATATATTTTGGCGCAGTGAAGCCAAAAAGCTAGCTTTTCCGAGCATTTCACCACAGAGAAGTCAAGCATTTGGCCAGGCGAAATCCCCGCAAGGGCATCTTGAGTCTCAAGGGACCCTTAGCCGCCATACCGAAGCTGTCATCCGCACCGGGACGAAAGATTGTTTGGTAGAGGGTACAGACCATGAACACTGGCTGTCGGTGCCGTGGTCATGCAGCGACCTGCGGGCTCCCTGTCTGTCTACCAGGCGGGGTGATCCGGGACCTTCCTGTGCGTAAGACAGTTAATCACAGGTGACTCACTAGGAATCGTCAAAATTCACACGCTGTCCGGATAAATCGTCTTTAAACAAATCTGGTCGGTACCCGAAAAGATTTTGCACAAAAGTACCTCTAGATAATACTCGCACTGACTCTGACCACTTCCCATATTTCCAAATTGTACATTCACTGAATGACAATGCTCCAATAGCTTCAATGTCGGTCTTCCTCATTGCTAATACGCTAGAAAAATTAACCGGGAAAAATTACAGAGCAAAAAAAAAAAAAAACTCTCCTTTGGCGACGCCAAATTCATCCTTTGTAAGGGGAGACTGCGTGTCCCGAACCCATGCAAATGTTCCAAGTGCCAAAGGTATGGGCACAAATCGACTGCCTGTCGCGGGTAACTCGCTTTTTCAAAGTGTGGTGCGCACGAGCAGCCTCCCCACCCCTCAATCCTCCCGAAAACAGTTGTGACACTCACACAGAAAGCCCCTACTGTCACGGGCGACACGCTGTCTACTCAAGAACTTGCCAAACGTTCGAAAATGAGAAGAAAATCATGCAGCTTAAATTAACGGAAAATATCACATTCCCTGAGGGCCAGAGGAACATTTCGCTTCTCTCCTCAAGATCTTATGTTTACGCAGTGCGCCGGAGGTCCTGGCGGCGTCCGGTCATGGTGACCACGCGGTAAAATGAGATGCAATAGCCGCTTTACCTTGCAGGAATTGAAGGTGGTATAGGGAGATGGGGTAATTCAGCAGCTGGCCCCGACAAAATTACCTATGGCGGGCTTAAACACCAACATGCATGAGGACACTCCCGAAACTGTTCTTTCTCTTTAGCACGATATGGTCCTCTGGGCGCCGGCCCAAAGCACAGAAAGAGGCGGTTATTGTTCCGATTTTGAAACTAGGGAAGGCAGCCACCCTTGCAGGCAGCTACAGGCAAATCACCCTAACTAGTTGCTTGTGCAAGCTCTTAAAAAAAAAACAATAAATTGCAGTATTGTGCATTATCTTGAGCTCAATGGCCTTCTTGACCAATGGCAAGCCATATTTAGTTCTGGCCGCTCAACAACTGACCGGCTTGTTGCATTTGAGTCACATGTCCGGGATGCTTTTGATCGAAGACAGCATCGTCTGTGTGTTCTTTGACCTGGAGAGGGCATATGGTACAACATGTCGTTATGGTATCCCCCGTGATTTGCGTTCCCTTGGAGTTTCCGGGAAAAGGCTGAATACCATAGAAAGCTACCCCTCCGACCGCACCTTTAAGGTTCATGTTGGAAACACTTTGTCAAAGCACTTCAGCGGGAGAATGGTGTCCCGCAAGGAGGGGTACTCAGATGCACAGTTTTCATAGGTAAAATGAGTTTTCTAAAGAGTGTGCTGTCTAAAGCTATTTCCTATTTCCTAATCTGTATCGGTTGATGATGTCCAGGTAAGCTTCAAGTCCTGCAATTTGGCCATCTGTGAACAGCAGATCCAACTGCGCGTTAAACGCAAATTACCCTAAAATAGAAAAAAAAGGAGTAAGCCGTCCACTAGCGCACACCCTAATAGGGGCCCATACGTTCGAGTAATTTCCATAACTAAAAATACGGAATAGTTGCGGTTAGAAACGGAAACGATTCCTTTTTCAAAACAAGCCAAGCACTTGCAGTTACGAAGATTTTAACGGTGGTTTTAATTTCCTCTATTTGCCAATCTCAAAACCTCCGGTGCCACGTTCAAGCCCTTCCTTCAATTTCTGTCTGCTTCATGCTACTATGCTTTGGTATAGGGATATGCTTACGTTGCCAACAGTAGGTATTCCGTATATTTAGCGATTGAAATCTACGCTCTGAACTTGGACAGCATACCCTGTCCCTAAAAGCGAGTGCGCTGGAGGACTGCTTACTATCTTTCTACTCCCTTACAGGGCAATTCATATTTGCAGAGCAGGTGTCAACAAGCCCTCTAACTGGGGCTAATAACAATGGGTCTAAATTTAACTTTAGAAGGATGTCTGCGCTCTCTTTTCTAAGCAACGTGGCATTAGTCCTGACCCCAACATCACACTGAACGTTCAGAGCATTACCGTTCTAAAGATCACAAATTCCTTGGTCTTTTAGTTCACAAAAATCTTTCCTTCATCGCACACACTTCAAACAGCTGCGACTAAAATGTATGACAGCAATCCAGCTGCTAAAAATCCTGTCCCATCAGTCATGGGGTACGGACCGCGACTGCCTCTAAAGACTTCTGAATGGGGTAGTTCTGTCGCGCATTGGCTATGACTGGATAGTACACGAATCGGCATCAAGGTCTCCTCTAAAGATGCTTGACCCACTTTACCACCGTGGACTTCTTCTCGCCATTGTTGCTTTTCGAACTAGCCCAACCGCTAGCTTCTATGTTGAGGCGGACTGATGGTCACTGTAACGAAGAAGAGAGTTCGCAGGCATAACTTGCTCCACTGTGGTACTATCCCAACTGTAGCACCCATGCCGTCAGCTTCTGCTTGACACAAGCACACAACTGTTTTCGAGAAAACCGTCGATAACACCACCATATTTCTTCAGAGTAGCAACGCATACTGAAAATCTGAACATTCCAGCTTCCAGTCTTCACGCGACCTCCGCAAAAGGCGTGATTGTTCTTTGGGAAATACAGGCTGTTGTAACATGTAGTTCCTTGAGGTAGGAAAACACGGGCCACCGGTTGCTATACAGCAGCACTTCATGTCCCTTTAGGCAAAGTACAGCTGCGATCAGTTTTACTCTGACGCCTCCAAGTCTTCGCTAGTCTCGCCTCCGCGGTGGCTCAGTGGTTATTGTGCTCAGCTGCTGACCCGAAAGACGTGGGCTCGATCCCGGCCTCGGCGGTTGCATTTCTTTGGAGGAGAAATTCTAGAGGCCCGTGTACTGTGCGATGTGAGTGCACGTTAAAGAACCCCAGGTGGTCGAAATTTCCAGAGCCCTCCACTACGGCGTCTCTCATAGCCTTAGTCGCTTTGGGACGTTAAACCCCATAAACCAGAAAAGAAAATACGGTCATCTGTGATTTACACAGAAACCGCCCTATCCTCTGGGAATGGCTTGAAAACCAACTGACGAATTGCCTCTTAAACAACCTCGTGTCTGCTCACAAGTCAAAGCTTAGAATTACATTGCGCTGGGTGCCAGGCCGTCGCAGCATACCTGGAATCGGGCGGCTAATCGACTCGCTGTGTCAGCTGCTCTCTGGAATACTACAGACATCGAGAAAATACCATACCAGGACCTCAGGCCACACATTAGGGACATTATTCGACGGCACTGGCAAGAGGAATGCAACTAGTCAACCGAAAACAGAGCACGCGCAATAAATCTGAGAATCAGAAGACACATACTGAGATTTAAAGAAGTAGGTTTGCGCAGGCTGAGGATAGGATACACATATACAACGCATTCATATCGTCTCAGCCACACTCCGGCACCGAATTGATCGAGATGCGGTGACCGCCTTACTGTTATCCTTGTTTTCATCTGGTGTCGGAGGCAAGAACCAGATATTTGATGCCACTTTCCAGAGCTGTACGTAAATCATTTACACATCCACCCGCCCTTCTTTCTCGGTGACCATCAGATGTTTCCTTTGAAAAGAATTTTGAAGTTCCCTCTAAAGTAGATCGTCCGACATGGACCGCAGCCTCTTCCTCATTTTCGAGAAGATGGCTGAGATTTATTTCTTAGTCAGCTATTACAGGTGCCACGCTGCCCTTGCCCAGGCAAGGACTGCCACTAAGGCATCTTGAGCTTTCAAAGGTTATACACGTAGCCTTTCAGCGATTTTTCCACATCGGATTTTACACCGCGAATGAATTTTTAGGCCCTGTACGCCGTCTGTTTTATTGCTGTATAAAAACATCATACCCAGCACATTTTATTTACCTGAGTCGGCGAGTTTCCTTGTGTTGTGCGCTCTTTGGCCTCAGATGCCCTGGCTGCATGAAAATATGTCTTCACCAGCCAATGCGAAAGCCTGAAATGCCTGTATGCATGAGGGGACGCGCATGCTTCGCCCTCTGGTGGCAGTACCACGCGACTTCGTTACGATGTAAGACAGCGCTATACTAAATTTGCTTCCGAGAACAGTCATCCCGTAAACTTTTGCTGACGACTGTAGACCTTTAGTAAATAGAAAAAGCTTTGTTGAGACAATAAAATGATCTCTGACAGCCGTGATGTGAGGGTATGCGAAAGCAGTTAGTATAAAGAATTGTAACAAGGTAAGTAAAAATATATTTTGGTTGGATCAGATATGAACGAGAAGGGTCGTAAGTTGCCATACTCTATGATACGCCAGAATTGTGAACAGGAACTACCTTGCTATCCGCCAGCCGCTCAGAAAGCTTACATGCTGGGTGATAAAGTGAATCCTAAAATAATCGATTACTTTTGAACGGTGTGTGTGTTAAATATTTTGCTAGTGATGCCATTTATGCCACATGAAGACGAGCTTTTGAAGTGAGTATAAGGGTATCCATGCATCAGAAATCGAATTATCAAATTATATAACACGTTGGAGACTGTTTGATGAGAGAGGGCCTTAATGAACATGCACTACGTCACTGAGCAGGGAGGCGTGCCGTGGCTCAGGAAGAGAGTAGCTCTGTGTTTTCAGCAGCGACGCCGTGTAAGCCTGAGTGCCCCGTATAAGAATCTGAAGCTGCTTGGAGTTATTTTTAGCGTATTAAGTGGGTACGGCTGAATAAGAAAAAGATTATCTCATTTTAGTTCGGTTGAGGGAAGAGTACCGGAAGTAATACGAGGTCTGTTAGAAAAGTATCCGACCTTTGGCCGTTGAAAAAAAACTTGCATAACTGGAGCGTTGCAAACCTAGTCATCTTTAAAGTAGTCTACTTGGGACTCCACACACTTCTCCCAGCGGTGCTGCCATTGTGGGAAGTATTCCGAAAAGGCCCTTTTCGGAATGGAGTTTAGCTCAGCTGTCGTTGCAGCCATAATGTTCTTCCTTGTCTGAAATCGCGCTCCTTTCAATGGCCTTTTGATTTTGGGAACCAGCCAGAAATCGCAGGGGCCATATCAGGACAGTAAGGAGTCTGTTGAACTAAAGGAGTCTGGTTTTTCACCAAAAAATCTGATTCGAGTGCGAGGAATGTGCAGGAGCATTGGCGCGATGGGTGCGCCAATTTCCTGTTGATCTCAGCTCCGGGTTCTTGCGCCGCACAGCATCACGTAGGCAACGGAGGACATCCCTGTAGTACTCTTTGGTCATTGTTTGACCCTGTAGAGTGCGTACTCGTGGTCTGCCACACAGAGGGTGTCAAAGATAGCAGTCAGCATCACTTTCACATTGCTGCGCAATTGGCGGGCCTTCTTAAGTCTTGGTGACGTGGAATGCTTCCACTCTGACGACTGGGATCTGGTTTCCGGGTCGTACCTGTACACCCAAGACTCGTCACTAGTGATTATGATGTTGATGAAGCTTCGTGTTGAAGCAGCTTCAACACGAAGCTGCTTTTGCTCCACCGTGAGCAGCTTCGGCACGAATTTCGCCGCAGCTCTCTCCATGGCCAAATCTTCGGTGATAATGGAATGTGCAGAGAAATTGCTCATGTCCACCTCTTCCTCAATTTCTCGGATCGTCACGCGACAGTCCCGCATCACCATAGCGTTCAGTTCGGCAATGACCTGGTCATTTTGGCATGTTGATGGCCGATTGGAGCGTGGCTCGTTCTCCACCGATGTGTGGCCATCTTTAAAACAATTGTAACACTGCTTAAACTGTGTGCTGCTCATAGCATCTTCACCGAAAGCCGTCTGAATATTTCGAATGGTTTCCACTCGGCTGTCGCCAAGTTTATGGCAAAATTTGTTGCAGTACCGCTGCTCCTTTCACTCCGCCATTTTCCTTGCAATAAAAAACCGACGAGAGCACTGCACACTGCCTCACTCAAACGCTGCTTCCCAGCGACTGACGCTATCGGCAGGCGGGAAAAAATTCATGCATGCGCATGAAGGCTCAAGGTCGCCTGATGCAAGCGCGCTTGTCTCATATCCATCAGGTGTTCGCAAAAAATAATAAAGTCGGATACTTTTCTAACAGACCTCGTATAGGCTGTTCAGCAGCATGTGGCAGTTACGGACATGTGAGTTGCTCAGTGAAGCCTTTGCTAGCGGTGGCAAAACGATGTACATACATGTATGCACTGTAACAAGCAGTGCTCGCGTTAGAGAACTCACGTGACTGGGATATGTTCACATTTGATATTTTTACGTGTCCTAGCTTTCTTACCCTGACCGTTCGAGATAGCCAGACAAGTATTCGATTGAAACGGAGCATGGTCATGTGGGTTTCGTGAAAGCCAGCTTTGCTTTTTTTGTTTTGTTTTGAAGCAGTTACATGGGTTTGATAGTGGAAATGAGTGCGTGACGTGAATTGCGCCAGGGCCAGTAATGCTGGGGAGAAAGCTTACTAAGAACAAAATGTCTACGTCTGATGAGAAAACGAAGTTAAAGAGCGATGCTGCAGCGTTCCCAACACGTCTAGAAAGCTGTACAAGTTGTCTTCAACCAAAGTCACAGCAAATGCAAATAAAGCATCGGATTCACCGGAACTAAGAGACTTATACGAGCAGAACATTTGCCAGACAATGCTCGGGAAGTTGAAAGTGCCTAGAAGAGCAAATGGCTTACCGGAGCGCGGTACAGACAGTCGCCTGATAAAGTGCATCGTAAAGTTCGCAATAGAAACTACAGAAAACACAAGGCGGCCGATGACACAGTCCCCGCTGCGGTGGCTTAGTGGTTACGGCGCTCGGCTGCTGGCCCGAAAGACGTGGGTTCGATCCCGACCTCGGCGGCTGAATTTCGATGAAGGCGAAATTCTAGAGGCCCGTGTACTGTGCGATGTCAGTGCACGTTAAAGAACCCCAGGTGGTCGGAACTTCCGGAGCCCTTCACTACGGCGTCCCTCATAGCCTAAGTCGCCTTGGGACGTTAAACCCCAATAAACCAAACTAAACCAGTCACAATCACTTTCTTAAACATTGCATTCAAGCAGCACCCTGCTGTTTTCAAGCATGTTGTCATGGGAACAGCGTAACTATCGATTTTTTATTCACTGCCAGTAGCTAGACCACTACCACCTTCTTTGCATGCGTTGTCGCAGCGATAATTTTTGCATTTTTCACGAACTGGAACAGTTCTTCATTTCATGCTTTGCTATTGAACCATGTCTCTGTTACCACAACTGCGGTATTAGAATAATTGATCATGGTACATATCTCATAATTCCGAGTCATACAGCTGAGAATGTAAGCTCAAAATGATATCGGTTTGACTTGTATTCAGCGAGTGCCGCATCACTCGGTTTGCCCTATCTTCCCGGGGAAGCCAGCGCGCTAGCAGAGCGATGGTAGCGCGGAGATTGTTTAAAGGGGCGCTGAGGAAAAAGCTGTGCAGCTTTTCTCCTCGGTAAAAATAAAGTCTATGGCTCTTTCTTGTTATGTTGTTGCTTGTCCGGCAGCGAAAGACGCATTCATTGCTGGTAAAATTGATCTTCAAAATTTTCCCACCATTCGGTTTAAACTCGTGACATCTACACGGAAAAAGACTCCGTGCTGACCGTTTCGAAGTGAGCTGCGGTGTAGCTTGGCCTCTCGGATCCGTGGTTAAAAATTCGTCGACGCTGCAAGCTTATTTGCGAAATCGGCCGATGATGACGACGCCTATATTTTGTTTTTAGCGTTTTTTACTCCAGAAAAGCTCCGTTTTCAGTGGAAGTAGTTCCGTTGTGACTAGAGTACTGTAATCTATTCATAGAGGCTAACTTCAGTGTGTCCTCAGTGTCCCGTTAACTGCATTACCTCTGTTTCTGTCTGGTCCTATTTGACGCAACCCGTTTTTACTGGTATCATAGGCATAGCGTTTGCCGTGAGCAACAAGTTTTCTGTAGCGTTGTTTGAATCGGCAGTTTCGTCCTTTGGCATGGCTTGTTAACGTAATCTTGCTGGACGTGTAACATGTAACAGCAGTGATACTTCATTTCAGCATTAATCGCTTAGTAGAAAAAAAAAACACTTTCATGTTATATACTTCGCTGAGGCCCGTTGGCTCTCGTTAGTAAGGAACGTATTGTGCTTGGCGCATGATGGCCTTAGCTGCCTATGTGACAGTGAACCCAACATAACACAACAGTAATGAACCTATGCCCATTATATGCACGCGAGTTACTTTATGAGCAGATAGTGTCAACATGATCGTTTCGCGCTGTATACTTGAAACCTATTGTTCAGCTTGTTGAGCTATCTTAGAATCCTTATCTAGGATTTGAAGGAATACCGGATTATCCCATCGAGAACAATAATCTTCATCTGGACGCACACAACCAGACAATTTCGCTTCAAAGTTGTCCATTAGTTCACGTGTTATTTTCAGTTCTAAATTATAAATAAGACTTGCCCCGTTATTTCCTCTGCCTCTTCCAGGCGTTTCATTAGGTCCGTAATTTCAATCGTAAGCGTCTGCTGCGGTCGTTTTGTTTCTGAGATGTTACTTGACAAGGCCACTTGCCCTGATTTCACGTGAACATATCGTTCATACATACATTTCGGCAACTGATCTCGGCAGTCGTCATGACCCGTAGTACACTTCGAAACTGCGCACAGTAGCAAGAGCAATGCACTGAAGAGCTCAAAAACGGATTTCTGGTGTAGAAGCGCCACAATGCATTGGCTGTCCGACCTAACACACTATGTGGAAGCTTGCTAAGATAACTGACCCGCGAAAAATGTCCAAGAGCCTTTTCCCAAGCACCCCAGAAAAGCCGAGCACCAGGCTGGGGAATATCTTATACCCATTGGAAAACCGGTGGGTACCCGGCGGCACTGGGGATCGAACCCAGCACCTCCAGGATACGAGCCGGATGCTCCCGAATAAGCCTTTTATAATAAAGTGATACTATCACTTTAGATGCGAACGGTTTGGAGAACGCAGGCGCATTTAGCTGGACGGCTCCTATCCAGATACCTATCCAGATACCTATCCAGATACCTATCCAGATACCTATCCAGATACCTATCCAGATACCTATCCAGATACCTATCCAGATACCCATCCAGAGGATGATATTAACTCGAGCAGTGGTCTTTTCCGAGTTAGTAAGCAGCGCATTTCTTTCGGATTTTCATTTGTTTTGATTATGGCTGTATCAAGACTAGTAATAGCTTCTTCCTTCTGCTTGAGATCATTATACATCACGTGCGTGATTGATTCATTGATGTATACATACTTGCCAAAGCAACTGTGTGCGCCTTTAAACGTACGCCTCAGCGGTAGGCTCCAGATTAATTTCGACGACCTGGGTTGACCTTTAACGTGCACTGAAATCTTAGTACTTGGGCTTTTGAATTTCGTTTTCATCTAAACAGCGCAGCCGTGGCGGGGATCGAACCCGCGAACTCGTGCTCAGCAATCGAACGCCGTAGGAACTGAGATACCGGGCGGTTACGTGCTTAGTGAACTTCGTCTGTACACGCCACTCCTATAAAGTTGATGGAATGTTCAAATAAATAGACACGGGCTGGCATAGGCCAGTGAAGGAGAACTGAAGCCTAAAGAGGAGGTGATTGCCTGCAGGAAACGTGAATATGAGCCAAAGTTTCAACAAGCTGCTGTCGTGAGTGGCAGCACGCAGTCGGAAGGCGTCGCTGCGTTCGAATGGCGCGGGACTGCGGAGGGCGCGGTCCGGGTCGCGGAGGAAGAGTCCCCATAGTCCCGGTGTCGCGCGCGCGGTCGACAGAAGGTGGCTGCTGCTGCTGCGCCATTGCGGCGGCGGCAGGAAGAAGCGGCCGGCTTCACTGCAGGGAGATCACGTCTCGCGATCTGCCGTCTCGGCGGCCGGATTTGGACGCTTCATCGCCGAGGTTTCCTTTATTTTTCTCCATCTCGGTGATGGCAGCCCGTGTGCTCTTTCGACGTCTCGTAACGAGGGGGACATTTGTGTGGCGCAGGGAGATGGAGGGTAATTTGTAATTGGCCCATTAGGACGAAGCGGCTCGGTGCTCGGGCCGCGGCGTGTTGGCTCAGCCGTTGTCTTCCAAATACAGCGCCTCGCCAAATGAGGCCTTCATTGTCGTTTGCAGAGATCGCTTCTGATTATAAATGACGCCCGGGAGGAGGAACCAGAATAGGGTGGGGGGTGGGGAGGGGGGGGGGGGGGGGGAGAGGCCAGCGCTAATGATATATCCACGCTTTGTGCCTGTCTCTTTTCTTTTCCCTGCCTTCGCGCTGTTATTAAAATAATGCGGCCCAAGAATGTTGCGTAGTGCGCGCCACGCTGCCGCGGTGGACTGGCTTCGCTCGCCGGACTTTCATACTTTTACTTCTCCCATTTTGCAGCGCGCTCCGTTTAGATAGAAATGGGGCGGCCATTTTGTCAGGCGATGATTTTCTTTCGTCCGCTTTTATCGCGCGCGCGCGCGTGCGGGGGTGGCGGAAAAAGGAGGGGGGAGACTAATGAGCTGACTTTTCATTGGACGAGCGGCGCCAGGGAACTCGTTAGGAAAGCACCGCCCCCCTTTGTCCTCACACTTTGCCTGGAATTAATTAAGAGAGGATGTGCAAGGATGGCCAGGGGGAAGGGGAAAAAAAAAAGAGCACTCCGAAGAGGCTCTAGTTGGAAACCGAGGAGCGATCCGACGGCATTGGTGAAAGGCACTCGGGTGCAAAATTAGTTTTCGTGCTTTAATTCCTGGCGCGCTTGTTATTATTCTCTTCCCTCCGCGAAAGGAAGAAGCAGAGAGACAAAAGACCACCGCCCTTCTGCAGCAGCGGCGGAAGGAGCCGCCTAGCCGGCAGGAATTAGCCGTCGCTGTCTCGTAAACACTGCGAAAGCTTTTCCGAGGAAAACGCCGAGAGTTTTCTTGTTCTTTTCGCGCGCGCGCCTGCGTGCCGTTTTCTCCGTAGCGCGCTTTCATTCGAATTAAATGGAAGGAACCGTCGCGCCTTCGTGTCTGAACGAACGATATTGGTGAGTATCTGCGATGAAATGGCGTAGCCGTCTTATTTCGCCGTCGTAATTACGCACTCGCTCGCTCTTTGTTTCCCTGCCGCCGCGCACGTGCTGCCCGCATTTGTTTTATGTTCGACTTGTGTCGCTCGCCTCCTCCTTTGCCTCGTCCTTTTTCTCCCAGGGGCCCGATTTAAATGAACAGGGCAGCAACGAGACGTCCCTCTAATTAAACCGGCCAGAACTCTTTTTCTGTGCTTGCATTGGAGAAGCGCTGGGCAGATTTTTCTGACGTGCAGCCCACGCAGCAGCGGCTGACTAGAACTTTGCAGTTATTTCTTTCATTTCTTTGCAAACGAAAAGAACTGGTGTCTACAGTGCCTTGAACCCCTCCCTGCGGCGCCAGGACACCTATGACCATGCACGCTTTGGCGCCGTAAGCCTCAGACTGAAGCCGGTGTTACATTGCATCAATCAAGCGAGCTCATCTCATGTGCGAATGGGGCGCCGTATGTGAAGATAAATGCCATCATTGGGAGTGCTGCGCTAGTCACTGTGTCTGGCTTTTTCGCGTAGCAAAGTCTCCGTGCCGTGGGCGTCGATCAAGAATTGAATGAATGGAGTCATGAGCCAATACGTATACGTTTCCACAAGAACAAGGAAACAAACATACGTGTTATTATTCACTGCGCTATGTTCGTGTTAAAAATCATTCACACCCAGTCATTTACAAGAAATTATTCGCACCAGTTATCAAGAAAACAAAAAAGAAAGCTTTATTTTACGCTCGCCTGCGACGACCTGAATGTCCATATGTTTGTTCAACATTCAGTGAAGAGTAACGGTGCAAAAGTTGCTCGCAGAGTGCACGCGAAAACCGTATCGCCAATTGTTCCCTTTGTCTGTGCAGCTCTACACGCGGCTACGACGTCGGATCGAGCCAGATGTCTCCGACCTCGTGACAGCAAATACTTCTTCTGTGCCTAAATGGTGAGTCCTTGCTCCGAGTATGATTACTGCGCGCGCAGTGCACCTAGTTGATGATGGTCGAGAGGCGCGAGCGTGCCTGCAATTACTTCAAAACGGGGCTGGGCGCTTTGCTTTCATAGCGATCTTTGAAACAGCGCTTGTCTTTTGCTTTTGCGTTGCTCTGTTTCGACGATATCCTCGTGTAATATATATTTTGGCAAGCTTCGCAGTCCAAAACAACCTTCCAGTTTTCAGTGACGGCGAGTTTTCTTGAAAGCTGGAACGTTTAATTGGATTTTGTCGTTTCGCGCGTGCACTGCGCTATCTGATCCGCTCGTGGCTGATTTGTGTCTGCTCATTCACGATACTTGTGTTCGATTCCAAGCGCACACCTGATCAATTTCGATGGCCCAGCTGTTCCTGCAGCCCGGCCGCCTCTGCGAAGCAATCAAAAGCAAGCGGCGTGATTATTGCTGTTCCTACGCTGATCGATACGGAATGCGCGGTCTTCGTTGTTTTCAGGTGGAGCGATTTTCACAAACGAATTACATCCGTGTTCGTTCGTTTTGGCCTTTACTAATTCACTCTCTCGACAAGGAAAACCCGTAGTGCCCAAAAGGAGTAGTATGAGAGCACTCTCAAAATAAAGCACGAACAAAAAATGAAGCGGAAAACGCTTCGCCCCACTGTTCGTCTCACAAATAGTTGGCATGTACTCAAGAGGAAGCTGCTACTAGCGCTGCGCTTTTGAGGGCGATTCGTAACTGGCTCGCGTTCACTACTCCGCCAATATTGATAGACCGACATGCAACTGCGGAATTGCCGGCCTGTGGCGGATTGCAGTAATGCACGAAAACCTTTTAGAATTCGTCCTCCCATTTGCAGGCGCCAGCTGTAATTTCCACTTCAGTGCCAAGAAATTTTGGACGCGGTATGAAGCGCTATACGCCACACCAAGATTTCCTCGGTACGAGTTGGCGTAGCGACCTCCTGACGTCACAAGAGTAGTTGTCTTCACTGTAGACAGGCGGTGTACCAATCCGGTCTTTTGTGTGGCATTACTTTTCAGCCAATGAAGGCTCCGCAGAGAATGTAATTCAAAGCTGCGGTTGTCTGCGTACGCCACGTGGATAACCTTTGCGACACTTTGCGAAACTGCACTTCCAGTTACCCGCTGGTTCTAATTTTCCGAGAGGTGGAAAGAAAAGTTTTATCGTACTCTGTTTCTTTTTTTTTTTTTTTCAGCCTAGACATTGTACCCCGTGACTATCTTGGCATCGCATTGCGGGCGATTGCAAAAAATTAGGTTCTTCACTGTACATTCACGAAGTTCTACTCTCCTCTCCGTTAGTTTGTGTGAAGTACGCAAAGTACTTTGGTTATTACGCTTTATAGCCGAATAGTTAAAACTTTAAGGAGTTCGCGCCCGAGATCGTACTGTACGTTATAACTTCTTTCATACAAATAATCTATTGTCGCATCGACAAAAATAATTTTCTTGTACTTTTTTCTAATAACTTATTAGAACTGCAACTTAAAATGAATACGAAAGAGGCCCTATGTTCTGCATTTTTCCTCACGAAAAAAATCACCTACAGATTCTAAACAAGCTCGTGTGCCTTCTGTAATTGTGGCCCTAATCGGGCAGCTCTGCGTCGTTTGCAACATTTGCAAGATTATACGATGCTTTGATCGGGTCGTCTATGTATAGCTTCGTTTCCGCGTGCTTTCTTTTCAACTGTAGGTAGGGATTATCTCTGCGTGTTCTGGTTGTTCAACTTTCATGACCTCAGGAGTTGAGAAGAATGTACTCGTGACCTAGAGGGACCGCCTTGTGGAGGGCTTAAAATTCTCTAGTGCGAATGTGGCCGCTTCTCTGTGTTCCTCCTTTATGCCCTTGTCCTGCATGAGGTTTCGATTCGTTGCACAGGCGGTTGCGGCCTCCAACAGTGCTACCGTTTTCTCCACTTCTCCGAACACCAGCTTTGCAGAGCTTACTATGTCACTCCTGCATTGACAAGGGCTGAATGCAAGCTTGCTCTGCAGGCGCGGCGCTTCATGGGACTCCATCGTCGCCGATTCGCGCAGTCCGTCGTCCACCAAAGGGTGACAGCTTGAGGAGTCCCACGTAAGAGGGCACCCCGCCACCGGCAAATTTCGGCCCCTCGCTTCGATTACTTCGAACTTCGTAGACGCAGCGGCTGTATTTTCCGACTCGCCTGCGTGCTCCTGCGCATTCAGACGTGACCGAAAGTCATCTAGGCGCTGCAGCGCTGAATTTCGGTGCGAAAAGTGAACCGATCCGTCGAAGTTTGCTACTGCCAAGCAATTTAGTGATACCGTCCGCGTCGGTTTCTTGCATTTGGCCATGTCATTTCTTGCCACGTGACCGTTACCATGAAGACTGTCGTACGGACGCGTTGCAATCGCAGACAGTGACTACTAGCTGCCACTTCTTTCTATTCTTGTCTCGCTGTCTCTAGAACCTGGCTTTAAGAACACAAATACACGTAAATATACTGCTGAAAGCTACTATGCAGTCATTTGAACCTGTAGCAATAATAAATTCCTCGTCACTTTGCAGTGCAACGGCATTTCAACTTTCCACACACACAAAAAAATATTATTTCACTAGTTCTTATCACTTCTTCTTGAGTGCATGTTTGGTTTGTTTTACATCAATTGCACATTAACTTTGTTCCGAGCTTATCCTGTGATAAACTCGTAATTCAGATTTGCAGTCTTTGTAAGACTGCCTTAACGGATGTTGGATATTACAGGGAAGAAAATCTGGTTACTTCACGATACCCATAGGCGTGTGTAGAAAACTTTGCTATACCTTATGCTTAGCGCATGATGGCCTTAGCTGCTTATGTGCCGTTAAACACAACACAACACACTCATAAGGCGTGTGGAGTGCACAATAGAGGTTTAAGAAAATGTAGGCTGGTTAAAAACGATCTGTGTTCTCGACAGTTAACGGAAGATAACAGGTAACATTTTCAACATACCCATGAAAAATATGTGGTGGCGATAGGTGCCGCTGTAAAGAGTTCAACTTTCATACGCTTTAAAAACAGCTTCAAGGTCGATCGGCTTTAGGGATGACAGAAGAACTGCAGTATGACGCGAGAAACATAGTTGGCGCAAATGCAAGGAACGCCGCACATTCTGTCGTGACATACATTAAAATATTTGACAAAGTTGTATGCTGTTTGATTGAAGTTATATGCTGCGTGATTTGCATTGAGCAATATGTCTTTGTACCAAGCAGTGAACAGGAAATGGAGACTATTGTGGACTTCTACTCCGTGATCATCGCTCAGATGATAAAAAATACGTGTTGCTCCATACTGCGTAAGTTATTCTACTTTTAGTGTGTCAGTTAATGAGTAAAAGAGTACAATTACTCCAAATATCAATGAGAAAGAGGATGCATGGATATATAAAAAAAATCGGGCATGATTTAGCGTGGTTAAGCCAAATGCAAATTGCGTGCGCTAGCACTTCGGTTTCCACTTCGGTTTCGGTTCGAGGCTCGGTTTTCAAGGTCAAGCAGATTTTCGACAAAGATCGGCCGTATCGGGCTTAAGCTCCGCCTTAAGGGTGTGGCGTGATAGCGGTAATCGGTTAATGCCCATATATGCAGAACTGGTAATGTCTCTTTACATTCATAGATCGGTGGGAGTCCTCATACCACTCCTTGCACAGTGGTGCGGCGGTTACGCGATGCGCCACTGCCCTGCAAGTGCTTCCATCGGTGGGGCTTTTGATACCTAGGTTGCTCTCTCCGAGCAACCTCGACTTCACGCAGAGAGGCTTCGGATAGGCAAACAGCGGCGAAATCTCAGTTTGATGGTTTTAGCGCTGATGCACTAAAAGAGGACTTTGTTTGCTCGCTCAAGGCCAATACCATCAAATGAAATATCAGGTGTGGTGTGTGTCAAGTGTGACCACAGACTGGAGGTTATGAACTTCTTCCTAGTAAACCTCAAGCCGTGGCAGCTCATTTACGTAGCTACTAGGCTTCGACTTCAAATGCAACTGCGCAGCCTTCTGCCCCCATGAGTTTGCTCCTCGACCGCGGCAGTCGCATTTGTAAATTGAATTGAAAGTCATCCTATAGTTTCGACATTTCGGCCAGTTCTCATTCTAATTTACCCAGCGCCTTGTCGCGTGTCGTATTAGTCGCTGCTGCGTCGCGTTCAGAACCGCGTCGTATACCGCTATTAGTGCGCGTGAAGGTCGCCTTCGCAGCTCTCCGTCCGAGCGCGAGTGTCTGGCAAAAAGCTGCGTGTCCGTCCAGGCGCGGCTCGGACGCAGCCGCGCGGAGTATTTTGGGCGGGGGAAGCGACTCGCATCAGACTCGTTTGATGCAGTCCAGGCGGGGCCGCCACCGCGGGGGCCCGTGGTCGAAGGCGCGCGCAGAGACCCTAAATTTGTTTACCCCTCGCTAAGTGCGAAGACACCCCGCGCACCCCTGCCAGCCTTCCCTCTGTGGCGGCTGCGAGAAAAAGCGCCGTCCAACGCCCGGGACGCCTCCTCCAGAGTGAGCCTCGCCGCATCCGGGAGCCCCCGTGACTTATTGGGGCTCGCGCTGTCCCTCGTTCCTTCTCTCCAGGCTGCTCGAGACCCTGGGACGCTTTTCCCAGCCACGCCGCGTCCGTCTGCGAGCAGTTCAGGCCCTTTGTGTGCGTGTGCTCCGGACACCTTTCACCTTATTTTTTTTCCTCTCTCTCTGGCGTCCGCCGTTTTGTTTTTACTTTCCACTTATAACTTACGATTGCTGTGTTCCTGGCGTACTACTCTTTTCGTGTTTGTTTTGCCTGGTCTCTTGTTTTTCGAATGGGTGCTGCGCTTTTTTGCCAAGAAGAAAAAAAAATTGAGTTATTTTGGAAGGTCTTGTTTATTAGATGGAGTGAATAGATTGTTGTGTTACTTTGTATTAGCTGTATCGTCAGCATATTCATCCTTTCGAGGGACACCATCACCATGCTGGCACATTTTCCCTGACCTTCACTCCAAAGAAAACATTACTAATACTGTTATATTGAAGACCCCCCCCCCCCCTCGCTTTTTCGTCTATGCAGCAAGTCGTTTAAAATTAGTATTTCGTGTCTTTCAGGCTGAGACATGTGCAAGGATGCAGTAGCGCTAAATGGATTGAAAAGCGATGCTGAACGAGGAGAGTCGGTTTTCAATCGTTGAAGTTGAAAACACTTTAGAGTAGGCTCATCATTTACATCTGTCTGTTGGAATACCATTCAGTCGTATGACAGTCTAAGAATTGATCCGTACAACTTGCCACATAGATTGGGAAGCGCATTCCGCACCCTTGTCTGGACACTGTTGCCGAATTAACGTTTCACAAGGATTCGCGGCACGAAAGTCGGGTAACTCGTTTTGTCCACACACCTGCCTTCCCGGCGGCTGCCGATGGCACGCAGCGCATCACTCGTCGCACGGGCGAGAACGCGTTGACAGCGATGACGGCGTCTCTGGAAGCGACGTCAGGGCCACGGCGGCGGCGCACCTGAGCCATTAGCCGCCATTCCCGGCGGACCTCACGTAACCGCGCTGTCAGTCGCCGCTGATAAGTACGTGCGCGCCGGGCGCGTCCTTTCCTCTCGCCCCAAAGTCCTGTTCTCCGGCCGCATTATCGCGCAGATCGTGCGATATACGCTTGTTTTCGCGTCCGGGCGCGCACTATTTATGCGCCTTTTTTGGGATGCACGGCGGTGCCTGTGGCGGGGCCGCGCGCGGAGCCGTCGTGCCCCGTTTCGGGCTCCGCGGGAAGCGCGCGCCGGCCGCGGCGGATGACAGCGCGAGGGCGGGGGGAGGTGAGGACGCAGAATGCGAAATCGGCAGGGCCACGTGTGAAATATACGGCTGATAAGACGCCGGTTTCCGTTAGCTGCTGCTGCTCCACAACGGTGCTGCTCCCCGGGCTCTCGCCACGTCCGGTTCACAGGTTGAGGTCACAAAGAAAATGAGCGGAAGGCGCCCTACAGCTACGGTGCGCCAGAAAGTGATCGCGCACGCGCGCCTCTTCACCGCCTCGCACACGCGGCTCCCGAACGCCTGGGCAGCGTCATCGTCACGGCGACGACGCGACCGAGACCCCGGAGGGCACCGCTTTGAGAGGACCCTAAATGTGGTCGTCGGGGGACGCTCAGAACGCCATCTGTGCGAGGCGCGAATGTGCGCACAGAAGCTGCTGTGGACTTTCATACTTCCAAGTTTTAAAGTGGCGACAAAGGGGCAGCTTTATTCGACTTCTCGCCAACGGTCGACCACTTTACGCTGGATAGTTACCAAGAGCTCAGAAAACGTGGGAACAGGGAAACTGCATAAGTCCACGGTATGCAGGCTCTTAACATTAACATCGTTACGCCGCCGCGGTGGCTCAGCGGCTATGGTGCTCGGCTGCTGACCCAAAAGACGCGGGTTCGATCCCGGCCGCGGCGGCTAGAATTTCATTGGAGGAGAAATTCTAGAGGCCCGTGTACTGTGCGATGTCAGTGCACGTTAAAGAACCCCAGGTGGTCGAAATTTCCGGAGCCCTTCACTACGGCGTCTCTCATAGCCTTAGTCGCTTTGGGACGTTAAACCCCATAAACCAAACCATTAACATCGTTACAAACAGCCCTTGTAGCCGTTTTCTTTTTTCTTTCAGGAACTACAGTTTTGAGCGTGTTTAAATAAATCATTCAGTTCAGCGAGTCGCAGCAGCCTTTTAATCTGAACTAAATTAACGAAAATTTGTCGCACGCTGTCATCTTCCTTCCTCTGAGAGCTTCCTCAGCGTCGGCTCCTCTACATACATGCAGGTAAAAGGACGGAGAGACTGGAGGCTGGCTAGCCAGCTGCTCTTTCGTTTAACACTCGTCATTCTCTCTCTTTTTTTGTTTCATTTGTTCCACAATTTGGCCTTAGCAGAATATCGCATTCCGATCTAATTCGACGAAGCGTTGCTTCACCCCACTTGTCCACTTTAAAATACTTCTGACCTTTTAAATTCTGCGACTTTTATATATTCCCTTCCTCCTGTAGTTCGCCACTCCACGCCCCAATCTGAGAGCGCTCAGCTTCACATCACATGACGCCGGTTTCCGTCGGTGCTCGCTGTGGTGGCGCTGCGAGCGCATCCCCGGCCAGCACGAGGCCGCGCCCCCAGTTGTACCCACATGCGGCGACTCAACGCGCGACGGTTGCGCGCGGCGGCCTGCCGTCCGCGCCTTGTTTCAGCCGCCGAGATCATTTACCTCTGCGATCTCTGCAGGCGTACGCCGCGCGCCACGCCGGCTATTCTCTCGGAAAACACATGTGCGGCATCAATCTCCCCCAGCACAGCCGTTGATACGCTTTGTTGATAGCGCTATTTTCAGTCTTGTTCTTTGCTTTTTGTTTTTGTTTGCGGCGTTGCTTTTCGTCTCCCGCGGATGTGTTGTTGTGTGAGACAGGAGCTGGACACTGGCTGCGCTTGAGACGAGCGCAGGGCTGCGAGCAAGTGGCACGCGTGCCACCTGCGTGACGAAAAATGAAGCGGGAAGCCGTGTCATTGCTCCGCACCGAGAGCTGCGCTTCAGCTTTCGCCAGTCGCCGGCGTCAGACGAGTCCTTCCCACTGTAAGAAGACGTCGGAATAACTTTCGTACACGAGTCCCATTACTCACTTACGCAACCTGAAGAACGCGCGAAGTATAATGGGCTTATACGTCGCAATGGTTCCTTTCATTCGATTTTGTTCACTTCTTAACATTAAGCCGTGCCCATTTCGGCCGGCTGTATATGCGTGCTTACAAGGGCGCCCCGAGTCACTGTCCAAGGGAGCAAAAATCGTGTTTAGGCATAGGCAGAGATGAACGCTGTCGTGAACCCATTGAAATTGTTTTAGCCCCTGAACATACGGAATTCTTCTCTTCCTGCCAACTGTTGCTGAAAAACTGGCTGCCGAGTAAGGATGGGCTTATCGAACGCGCGCAAATAGCGCCAGGCTGCGCAAAACCATTGGCGAGCAATCGGTACTGTTGTTCCTAGTAGACGTACCCGGTGTTGCCTCGAACGACGTTAGTGTAATGAGGAAAGGCTTAAACTCTGCGGTAAATTTATTCGTTGCGAGGTGCGAAGCGCCCGACGCGGGAAGAACAGACCGCTCAATATACTGCTGCCTAAGAGAATTGCGCTCCACGCCTGCTGCTCCCGCCGTTGGTAACCTTGTCGACTTTTTGATGGATTAAAGCGACGCGAAGGAAGGCACGCTAACAGCGCAGGCGACACCGCCCGTTTCAGTTGTACATCTCCCGCGTTCTTTGCGATCTGTTTGTCACGTGAAAGAGGCGTTTCTATTAAATTTTGCTCGGGGCTGGCCGCCTTCCCCTAGTTCGTCAGGTGAGCGTATACCCGACTAAGCCGACGTTCCCCGCGAGCGTTTGTCACTGCAGGTATATGACTTCCTTTCACGCACTCCTCGTCGGCTTCGCGTCGCGGACTTCACATGATTGATCGAAGGGGCTCACGTCGACTCTCACACGTGATCATCGCCACCTCTTTCACATCCGCTGCTCCGAGTTGTCCCACACCTCTATTCTGATATGTTCTGCCCCTTTGCATGGCAGGTCGCCAGGCTAACAACCAAGCTAGACGATTTTCTACTTACCGATTCATGCATGCATGGGCAGACTTTCACGATTAAAGAGGGAATTCTTACCCCGCTCTGGTTAGGGGAGGGGGGGGGCTACTGGTCGACTAAACCGCAGATTACTAAGCAACACTGCAGTTTTTGTTCCTATTCGGCTATCTTAAATTTCACAAAGCTTTAGCAGCGCTCAGTGTGTGCCCTACTGTGCCCTAACAGTATATATTCAATGCCATTTTGATTCTCCAGCTGCTGTGAACGCCTGATATTTAATCGCGATTCTCCGAAAGGAAAAAAACGCTGACGATGGTATGAGCCTATTTGTTATTTGTTGAGGAAAACAAAATTCGCTAATTCGAGAAACGCTATAGATTCTCTTTGTGACGATTATTTCACAGTGACAGGGGTACGCGTTGACCTAGGGGAAGGAATGGTTTACTGAAGTCTTATTTATTTGTGCAATTTTGGACATTTTATTTGTTTAGTAATGTGTCTGTTCAGCAGTCTACGAAGAACACTTAACTCTTTTCGCTATGGTATTGAGGCATCTCCAGTATCGTGCGAAAAAGGTACGAATGAAAGGCACCTCGTGGCTAGCCTTCTAGAGGCTGGCACCGTCAAAGTATTCCGTTACGTACACGATTTGGTAATGTTTTATTAAAGTATGTGGTCCAGCACCCAGGTTCCGGCTGCTCGTGGACGTTATAAGACCAATTCACGTCGGAAATCAGGGGCTTGGAACGGACAACGAAACTTCAGGTATTTGACGAATAATTGTTTTCAAGCTTTGAATTTTTCTCATTATTTCTGTCAACGCAGCAGTGAACAAAAAGAGAGGTTAACAGATGTTTCGTCTCAGTTCAAAACATTCAGGAAGTAAAATACCTATTCGCTTTCCCTGAAAATGTTTTGACGCAATGTTGCACCTATCCGCCGGCAAGAGTTCTTGGGGGACGTAACTCTTTGTTTCAACGTTCATCATTTCATTTGCACAGTTGCACTTCTCATTGCCTTCGTTTCTGGCATTTTCTTGATTAATATTAACTGGCTGTCATTTTTTACGCCCATATTGCGCAGTTACATGCATTGCTGCATATTATAACCAATGAACAGAGCGCAGTACGTGTTCCCATAGCCTAAACAAGGCTGCACAGTTGTTCACGGCTGATGAAACACGCGCAGCATTTCAGGCAGTTCAAAGCCGCGCAGTCAACAATTTCGATAGTTTTGAAGAGATATACATGAAGAAGAGGTGCCGTTCTTCGACCTTCACCGAGGCACCCCAGATCACCTAACCATGTAGTCAACAATGACTCATCGAGAGAGCGGAAAATATCCTCGAATACTTGTCATCTAGATTACCAGAGATTTCAAATCTATTCCTTTATTTCTCAGAAACTTCTCATGGGTCACCTGGCCTAAAAGGTGTCATATCAGCTTGACAAAGCCCAGGGCCCAATACACAACAAGGCAGGACATACTGTACAAGATATTGTAAAATAAATATAGAATTCAATAACAAAATACCCAGGTATGCGGATCTAAGAGTGCTGCATAGACTGCGAGACTTCGTTTGATATCTGCAAATCTAAACACCAGGAGGCCATCTTAAAAGCTGAGCATAAGTGAGGAGAACTGCTCGGCTGGCAGGATAAGCAGGAAAAGAAACTCTTGGGGCGGACAGGGGACGAATGTGAATGAATGACTTCGTGAATTGGTAAGTGCATTGATGAGAAGAATCGAAGTTCTTGTTGTCTGGAAGCGATTGTACCTCTTATTTGCGCTGCCCCAAGCGCAGTAAACATAGCCCTTGTAATCAACTTCGTGTGTTCAAGCATGGCGGCAGTAACTTTGTTGTATGGTGCTGTTTCTTCGCTCGTGGAGTGGTCTCGTTCGTCAGATTCAAGTTAGCATAACAAAAGAAGTTTCGATGGAGAAGTTTGAGGGGAATTCGAGAAGTTATGCTTCAATGGGTACGCACAAATTTTGTCCGTGGTTATTTATTTCAGCAGGACAAGGACCAAAAGCACTCCACTGCGCTCATGGAGTGCGGACCTCGTGGTGTGTCTAAGCCAGTCTGCAGACCCCAATCCATCTGAACATCTCTGACAAGAGTTGGCACGTTGTCTGAGGGGCGCAAAGGCCAGCAACGGCGAAGAGAAATTCGAGCAGTTGCTGCAAGATGGCGGAAACACAGACGGTCATCGACAGCTTCCTGGAAGAGGCTTGGAGTTCAGGCTGCTGGACTCCAAGCCTCGTCGTTGTCTAGCAGTCGTTGACGCAAAAGGCTTCTTCTCTACGAAGGATGAACATTTTTAGGTTTTCGATGAGAGATTATTTTAACCAGAGCCTTATTTTTTTCACAAAAAAATCTACTTAATCGACCGTGCCTTTATGTCCCATTTAAAGCACTTTTTTATATTCATTTTGGGAGCACAATGTGACACAACATTTTGAAGAATATTCACTTACAGAGTTGGAAAAAACTCGCATTTTTTTTCCTGTATAGCCTATACACAAGTGTAAGTGGAGTCAAAAGGTAATAGGTGAAGATCTAAAATATATCTTTTAAAGGGAAAGCGTGTCACACGCGTTTAACTCGGGAACTAAAAACGATAGAAGGAAATCAATGGCTGCTTCAGATAGAAGAGGAAAAAATGAACCTAGAAACCAAGTTTCATGACTAGGTTAATTAGTTAATTAATTGTAGGCAAAAATGTTGAAATTGCGTCGAAAAAGCGCGGACGTCGATGTAGCCACGGGAACTGCGTGACGTCACATCCACCGGAAGTCGTCATGGCATAGTGAAAATTGTCACAGAATAGTCGGAAAAGCGGCGGATTTGTGTCAAATTAAATGGAAAAATGTGTAATTAAGCGCAGTTAACACTTCAGATCCCCGAAAGATGTATAATTTTGGTACCGATATAGCCACTGGAACGGTGTGATGTCACATTCACCGGAAGCCATCACGGCACAGCGTCCTCGGCTTTCGCCTCTCAACACTTTAGTTGCCAAAGTGTCCTCGCAATTTTTTGTTCACTACTCTACTTGCTAGCGCTACGCGCCTTTCTCTAGAAAAAGTTTTCTCCCGTACAATTCGGCTGGTTTTAAATGGGTTCAGCCTGCTATTCAGAAGTCTTGCTTGACGACCTCTCTTTCACGTTCTTGCCGCCACCTAGTGTACGACAGACAAACAAGGCGCCATGTTTCACTGTTGCTCAAATAGCGGACTTTGGCAGAGTGCTTGCACTCGCCATCGGCGCCTAGAGGGTCTCGTTAGCATTGTATTAGGGTCTTAAGAGGGGGATTAAAGGACCAAAAAGAACATTAGGGAGTGCACCGCGGGAACCTGACACCTAAGAACCTAACGCTGTTCAGTGCATGAGGTTTTTCCCTTTGCAGTGCGCACTCACAATTAACTTTGCTGTAGGCGAGCGTTGGAGCATTATTTCTGCATAAGACATGTGCCTTGCTATGCTCTGCCTGCTTCACACGTTTGTGCATCGCGAAATTGTTTGCGCTGTTGCTTTTTAGTTAATCAGCCGTTGCTAATTTGACAATAAAACTTTTAGGCCTGTTGTTGCGGACACACTTACTTGTCCTTATCTCTTCAATTTCATGTGCTTGTATGGTTTATTGTAAATTGCTATTAGATACAGATGGTTTGGTTTATTGGGGTTAACGTCCCACAACAACTTAGGCTATGAGAGACGCCGTAGTGAAGGACTCCGGAAATTTCGACCACCTGGGGTTCTTTAACGTGCACTGACATCGCACAGTACACGGGCCTCTGGAATTTCACCTTCATCGAAATTCGGCCGCCGCAGCCGGGATCGAACCCGCGTCTTTCGGGTCAGCAGCCGAGCGCCGTAACCACTGAGCCACCGCGCTGGGGCTATTAGATACAGAGTATATTTCTTAGAGGGCCATTTGCAACCGATAATATGGTATAGTCGTGACGTCCTTACGAATAGTTTCATTTTCAGATTCATCAATGTTTGACGAAACGTTGCCTTGCCCGCATAGGCGTTAGTCTTCTCCATTTCGAGGTGTGCGCTTGAGGTCGATACTGAGTAAGAGTTCGTTGTTAACAAAAATCCGTTAATAAGAATTTTTCTCCACTGCTTGTGATAACTAAAGAAATACTTCAGTGTCAGAGAGTGACAAATGAAACTGTTTGACGAGGTATCTTTTACTACGAATTTGCACCATACGTAGGTTTCATTGAACTTATGGTGTATAAAACGTGTCGGCGTCATCGAACATTTTCCTCACCGTTCACAAACACACGCTGTCGAGTTGGACAAAGAACTATACGTCTTTAAATCGCAGGTTGAAGTTCCGAATGAAGGCAGTTAAAACCGCGTTGTATTTATCTTCCATAAATTTGAACCACCACAAGGAATACCTGTGAAAATATGTAATGCCCAAATATTGCGATAAGGGGAACGGTTACGTTACGTTAGCCTGGTTGTATTCAGCGCAGAACACCTTTGATTCATCTCCCCCTTCACTTAAGGCGTGCGCGTACGCCAGCCTCGACGTTATTTTTCGTCCCTCCGTGAATTAAAAGAAAATTTCGAAATTTCTGGCGCCAAGATGTTGATCGCATGTAGTGCGGTCCAGTCCGGTTCGCTCGGCGGCCGCGCTGCAAACTGCGGGCTCTGCTGGAGCATGAAACGGCGACCATCTCGCCGGCGCCCTCTGTTGCAAGGGGGCAGGGAGGCGCAGTGACGCGCGCGCTGTACTGCAGTGAAACCCCCCGATTGCCTCGTGATTTTGCCGGTCCGGGGTGCGGAGCCAGCAAGCCTCGGCGCCGGCGAAGAGGACTGCAACGCGGCGGATCGGTGCACACGCTGGTCCTCTCCTTTCTAAGAAAAGGGAGTTAATGGCGCGGTGGAATTGAAAACTGCGGCGGCAGAGGAAAGAAAAAGAAGGCGGAATGGACGGGTGATTATTGGACTAATGGCAAACCACATGAGGCTGTGCCGGCTCTCCGTCTCGCGCCGCACAGAAGCATCGCGGGCACGCTTGCTATCGGGGAGACGCACAAACAGACGGAGCCAAGCACACAAGAAGGGCTAATGTCCTTAATGGCGCGGCAGCGAGAGAGCCAATCGTTTGCACTGGCAGGCGCATTTTCGCTGAGAAGGGGAGCCCCGTGCGCTTATGATTGGAGTCTTCTCCGCCATTATTATTAATTCCCGGATCATTCCTGCTTTCGTCCGTTTTTTCTTCTTTATTTTTTCTTTCCTCGGCTCGTCTTCTCGCCAAGGCTGCTGTTCATCGCCGTCTCGGCGGCTCGCTCTCGCGCCGACCATTTGTCCACGCGCGTTTGCTTTTCGGTTCTCTTGTTTACGAAGCACGAGATCGCGCGCCGACTTCTTCGCCTTCATTCCGCGCGGCCGTACTTCATCTGCCGACCCAAGGCCTGCGCCTGCCAGACTTGCACGTGACCGTCGCCAGGATGTCGCTTCCTGCTTGGCGTAACTAGACGCCCCGTTCTGATCTCCGCCATTGGCCCGCGCACTCTCGCCACGGCCCGGGAAGGCGATTCTGGCGAATGGATCTGTCGCTCCCGCGCCTGACTCGCGTCTTGCTGCGGTCGCACCGAGACGAGTAGCAGAGCAGCCAGATTCTACCCGCTGCGGCCGGTCACGTGATCATGATTTCGCCAAAGCCCCCCGTGAACACCTGTCTCAGCGATCCATAACCTTCAGAAACCTATGCCACATGAAACCGACGAGGTTGCCCTTCTGGTCAAGTTTCACCGGGAACCATTTCGCGGTTAAAGAAGTTCCGGTGCTCGGTCCCCATTTCCCTACTTCCAAGTGTTGTTTTTCTCTACGAGAACTTTGCTGTTGGCGGTAACGCTGTTGATGGGAAATTGTGTGTGATGGGACGCCAAGTGATGGGATAGAAATTTTGACCAACGCCCGACACGTGCAGGCAGAATTTAGAAAGGAAGTGCCCGTGACACTGCGTCACCAACTGAGCAGAAAACGTTTTCATGCAGACGTTTGGGCACAGCTTCTTTCTGGGGGACGTTCTGTCGCTCTACTTGATAATCGGGAAACAAGACAACTTAACCTAAGCCCGGAAGTTTGTTTTGAAGGGCTGAAGCTGCTGAAAACCTCAAGCCGTCTTTAAGAACAAGAAGCAAGCACCTATTCGTTAGTGATTCTTTACATTAGAGTTTATCGGTTGATACTGTTGGAATACGGAGTGCGAAGCTGTGACATCGCCTTGCACTAAACGCATGAGGGCAAGGAAGAACAGAAGTCACTGCTTATTCGCTTCAAGTGCCATGGTTGATAGTGGTGGATAGATCACTTTTTGCAGCAACTTTTTTAATTATCATACTGCAGAGAAGCCCAAACTAAGCACTATCGACCATTTGTGAGCGTACTCTGCAAATTTCCAAGCGCTCCCGTAAGCGCGTAGTAAAGGGACGGCCAAAACTATACACCGCTTGTCATTCGAATGTGAGTGTGTACTGTAGTCCTTGTTTCTTGCGACTTCTGGGCTTCTGGATTCAGCTCTTACTGTTTTCATTGCTACTAACACTATCCCCTTCGACCTCTTGCTGCGTACGTGAAGAAGTTTTTGTCGCACGCAACTCCGATCTCGGAGTTTGAGTGCGAGAAGTAAGACGCCGCCTCGTTATTTGGTTCTGCCTCCCCCGTTCAGTGCACTCTGACTGCGTGTTGCTGCTTTCGTGTGCTGAGTGCGCCCTTACACGTGTAAATCACATGAGGGTGATTTAATCGAAACGCATTCAGCCTTCCACAACTCTGCCGGCATTCTCTGGGCGTTAATGGATTCTCGCAACGCGTTCGACGTTTTCCTGCGTGAGGTTTGAAGACGAGAATGTCGCAACGAGTGAAAACTGCACTTTGCCGTGCCACCCCCCTCCCCCCGCCATCTTCGCCTTTTCCGGTGCCCCATCGGCTTAAGCGCGTCGGCCACCGCTTTCCTAATGACGCCACGTGGTAGGAAAAAGATTACCGGGAATGCGAACGATAAAAACGCCTTTTCTTCTCGAAATGCTGTTTTTCTCGCCGGTTTACTCGCAAGCACTCGGCTTCGCTTTCTGTCCTAAAACGAGTGCGTTTCAGGTGAGCCTTCCTTTCCTGGCGCGCGTTAATTTCGTCGCAGAGTGGCTTTTCGTGAGCCAGCGTGTTTTTGTTGGCGCGTCCTTATTGCGCGATGATTAGTCGTAGGCTGCCAGCGACTTGCCTTTGCCGCTTCCGGTGCCGCGTGCGCGCGGATGTGGAGGCAATCAAAACGTCGGAGGCGCAAAGCGTTAGGACACAATCACTCCTCTGTGTATAGGGCTCGGCTTTTCGAAATGCGTCATATCTCTCTCCTTGTCCTCCCTTCGTTCTGTTGTTGTTGTCTTTAATAGGCGCATTTGCAGGAAGCGATTGTTTCCAAGCGCTCCTACAAGTGCGAAATATGTGTACCGTACAGAAAAGAGTGTGCCAGCAGCAAACCTGTGAGGACATGACAAAAAAAAAAAAAACTTCGTGCGTGACAATAAGGTTGATTACTTTCTGTTCTCAGTCTTAGAGAAAAAACATTTCGCGGTACCCGTTGTATTCTCTACACTACAGGCGCATACAGCTCGAATGCAAATTCACGAAAGCGGAAATAAACCTGTTTCTTATTCGATCCGCGTGTTTCCTTGCAACTTAGTACATAGTGATTATCGTTCGCGTCCTACAGCGTTCACTTCGCCTGCGCTAACTGGTTGATCGGTTTATAGGGTGTAACGTCCCAAAGAGACTCAGGCTATGAGGGGAACCCTAGTGGAAGGCTCCGGATAAATTTCAACCACCTGGGGTCCTTTAACGCGCACTGACATCGCACAGTACACGGGCCTCTAGAATTTCGCCTTCATCGAAATGAGACCGCCACGGCCGGGCTTTCAGGTCAGAAGCCGAGCACCTTAACCACTGAGTCACTGCGACGGCTTCGCCTGCGCAATATTTGCTTCTAAATTTTTGCGCCTGTGCACAATGGCCGTACTTTTACTGATAGCACACAACTTGTCATTTATTTTTATTGATGTTCCAAAGTATCTGCACCAAAAAAACCTTATGCACATGTGATGTTTACTCCACAAGCACTACTTTTCACTTTAAAGTCGAGAGTGAATATACTGCAGCTTTAGCTTGGAGCTTTCTCATAAATCGTCCTGTTATCATTGGTGAGTACTCACCCGGAGAAACTTTTTGTTGCACTGCACCGATCGTTGAATTGTTTCCATGATTTGTGAAGTTCCACACTAAACGAAATAAGGCACACATAGACAGGACTTGCGCTACTTGCAACTCGCATTTTCTTCAGGAAAATCCCCACTACATCTCTACATACATGTGCAGTTCGTCATCAATCTTTTCATCCAGTTCTTAGCACGCCTTCAGTGAGGTGCATTTCGGTTGTGCATCCCGAAAACTCGTCGTGTTCCTTCCACGCGTGCTGCTTTTCTTTGTTATTAAATAGACTTATAGAAGTTAACCTCATTTTTACTTCTGATCAATGTCTTAGGTGCTCAGAACCGCGGCGGAGAAATGCACGCGAACCACTGAGCCGGTAAATGCGTACGCCGATTGGTCCTGATTGACCGAAGCTTCATCGCTCCTTTTTTGACGGATCGGCCTGTTTAACCTATAACTTATACCTACGGTTTTCCGTGTGACAGCAGCATTCCATGGACTGCATCGATGGCGCAATCGGCTTTGCAAATGGAGCCTTTATCCGCAACCATTTGCCTTAGTACTTGAATATACAAGCATACGCAAGGGGCATACGCAGGCATACTGTCTATAATGCTTGAGTCGAATGGGCCACGGGTATCACATATTTTTTTCAGCGAATTTCCTTCATGTGATATATTTGCAGTATTGTACCTGTCTTCTGAACTTTCATTATTATGAACTTTGGAGTATGAAATCTTCCTTTATTATATGGGATTGTTATACCGAAGACAGTTTGGTGTGTGAGATACCGCTGTCATGCAGGAGGATTTACGTCTTTTAAAAAAATGGCCAGTTTGTTGACAAAAGACCAAGAGAGTATAAGCTGTCACTCGGAAGCAGCGAAAGACAGTATCTAACCCTTACAAAACAAGTTTTAGACAGTCTATAGAGTGTCTATAGACTCGTCTATAAAGTTTATAGACTGTCTATAGACAAATCCTAGGGAACAGTTTATAGGCAATACAAATGTCATAGGCAATCTATAGACAATCTATAGATTTATGTCTATACACTTTTAGTAGACTTTTATTGATAGACAGTCTATAGACTACGAATAGACCTAAAAACAATATCTATAGGAAGTCAATATCGTCATAATGAATAAGAATAATGAATAATGAATAAGTCAATTGGAAGTCTATAGACTGTCTATGACCATGCGGCTGTCAGCCGTTTTTGCAAGGAACGAGGATAGTGATCAAGAGTAAGATTTCGGTTGCGCACGAGTTTCTGAAAGTCTGTTCTGTAAAAAGAAAAAAAAAAGATATGCAGTAAGTGTGTAGCGACACGCCGATTTTGTTACGCACTAGCAAGATGCGCGACGTCAGTGATAACAAGAAAGTTAGGCATATGATGCTTGTTGTTTGACCTACGTTTTCCCAGGGTATGAAACTCTCGTGAATATCAACTGAGTTGGAAGCAGCAACACGATCTGACCACTCGTGTGCTTAGCGGTGAGTGCGGTGCTTCACAAATTTTGGAAACCTAATAAAGGTCGTTTTTTAGCTTAGTATGTAGTCAGTTCCATTTCTAAGAAGCAGCTTTTTTTTTTTTTTTTACTGGCTCTCTCTTCTTGCTTCATTACTTGTGTCGTGTCAAAACATGTCAGAGACAGCTCCTCAAGCTACTTCCCAATGCGGAACTATAATTTTATCAGCAGCTGTGATTTGAACATATATATACTAGTAGTCGTCTACACGTCGCCTGTACTTGCGATCAGTACGCGAAACGTCCAGATAAGACCATAGTGTTTCGCCCCTTCAAGTACTTGGAGTTAATGTTATAAATCTACAATGCTGTCGCTGGAATACAGTCGCGATAAAAAGATATGCGAACAGAGCGGCGCCTACATGTTCTGTTTTTCGAATACTGTTTCATCGTGCTTGTGCCAAAAAAAAAAAAAACTACGCTAGAGTCACCATGGTTGTATGCTCTGTCTCCTTGTTTCCATTCAGGTGCAAGTACGATACAAAGAAATTCGAAAAATGGAGCATGTAGGAGCTGCTGTGTTCGCATCTCTTTTTATCGCCCTTGTACATCAAAATGGAGCTCTTCAAAGAAGGCAATGGGACTTGCAATGGCCCTGAGAGAGGCTACATTCACAGGCTAGATAATTTATGCGTAGAATTGTAAAGCATGCTGCAGTATGCAAACGGCTAAGAGAATGACGCGCCATGGGACTGCAAGAACAGAAAGAAAAAAGCAAAAGGTGGGAGTATGTGATAACGAGTTTGATGGCTATTATAAAACAATGGCGAGTTGCTGTTAATTTGTTCACTCTTTGGGTGTTAGATTTCTTAATTTCTGCTTATTGTCCTAGGGGTAGGAGAACAGAGAACCGGATGCATTACTTTTATTAATCATCATCGTCATCATCATAATAATAATCATCATCAGATTTGTACTGTAGCTCAAACGATTACAGTACCAGGCTGAAGTCACAAAGTGCAGTAAGGTTTGTGTGTGCGCTAGCGTGTAGGAGACATTAAAATACATTCTGGAGCTCTGCAGTGCTCCTTTGGTTTTGCTTTGTAATGAAGTTTGCGCTTCTGATGTCTGCAGCCCTTTGATCTTTCTTGCCATTAAGCACTGTCAACGAAAAAGAGCAAAGAAACTGCTGGGATCTTGATTGACTTCTCCAGTCGTCTCGGCCCGAACATGTGCGACAACACCTTTTAATGCCAGCAGAAAATTATTTTTGTTTCCGAAATACGCAAATGAGGCACGTCACCTTTGATTCTGTCGTGTGAAAAACTGCGAGGATCGATCAAAACAACAGTGAAAGCTTGTGATATATAGCTTGAATTGTTGGTAAGAACCTGAAAGGCAGGGACGCTTTCTTTAGATCAGGAATTTGTGCTGGTTTTTAACTGTTTACTGGCCGCTAGAGGGGTACGAGCAGATTTTGAGCAAATACATCTTCTTATTAATTTTAATAATGAATCGTGGGAAGTGTGGAAGTAAACGGGTACCTTTTAAACACATATTAATGTTGCTGCATCTAGTTGCTGAAACCTCTGTTGTGAGCAACCTGCCTGTCATCAATGCTAATCTCCTACGGTGTCTAACCTTAGACCGAATTTTCCTCGTTGTTTTGACGTCTGCTTTATACGTTAACTAGACGACAGTTCTCTTGGGTATTGGCTCTCGTCCGGCGAAATAATTAAGGTTCTCCGTGTTCTTCGAGACGAGTACGGTGCGATCGAATTTCCTCTTTCTGTCCGCGCTGCAAGTCGTCGCAGGTATACGCCCGACGCCTGCTTACCGCTGTTGGCTGGTGCGAGGAACCGTCGGCTGCGTGTTGTTATTTCCTCGCGATAGTAAATTCGTCGCGCTGATCCCGCGCACTTTTCGCCCGTTTTCGGCCGGCACGCGCGTGCCCCCGAGGCCCGCCCATCAGAATGTAAAGAATCTGTGCCTTGATTAACGCCGCTGCGATGGCGGGCATTAGGAGTCTCTCCGGTGAGACAAGCGGCTCGCCTGGCGCGTTTTGCGCCGGTGGCCTCGCCTTCTCCTCGCCCGCGGCCCAGCGCAGTCCGGCGCAAATTTTCTAATCTTGGGAGCCTAGAAACAGGGGAATTTTCTTTGCTCCGGCGAAACGTCTGATCCTAAAAAGAACAGCCCCCGAGTATTTTCCCTCTCTTGATTCCCGAGCTCCTGTACCTCCTTTCTTTTGGCGCTATTATTCTTACGCCTTTCCCTGTTTTCTTTGCCGCTCTTTGCCTTCTCCCCGATTTCTTGCCCCGTGCCTCCGTTTGTTTTACTTTTTCCCTTCTCTCGGTGCCCGCGCGGGCTGCCTCTTTGTGCTATGGTTTTGTATTACCTATGTTGGGGAAAGCGGTGCGATAAAGAACGACGAAAAGGAAGCGCGCGCCAAGGGGACGGAGAGGAGAAGGGGGAGCCAAGAATCAGCGGAGGCTCTCGGGGGCGAGGAAGGACGGGGAAGGCCGGGCAGGAGATAAAAGAAAAAACAAGGCACGTAATTCGAAAGTCAAGATGGCGACGCGAGGAGAATTGGGCAGACGAGGCGGAGGGCGAGAGCTGCAGATGTCGAGGGGCGAAGCGTTTCGTCGTTAATTAAAGTGGACGTTCGGCACGCATGCGCGAAGGGGCCCGTCGCTGAGGCACGCCGAAGCTGCGCGGCTGCTGCTATCGGAGCCATCGCCGTGCGCGGACGTGGGCGAGGGCGGTGCCGAAATGCGACACATAAAGAGTCACTTTAGGGCGACGGCAGTCGGGCGCTCCCCATTGCGAAAGAGTCAGAAGCGCTTCGGTAGTGAGCACTGCGGCCCCCAAGCTGTACGGCGCCTGTTGGCCAGTACCGAAGCGATGCGCATTCTTGGTGTGCGAGAACGGCCAGCATCTGTCTTTGGCTCGGAAAAGGGGCTTTATCCTGAGCGGCAACAAAGAGGTAGTCCTAATACAAAATATAATCGACGTCGCTCACAGCTAACCTTTGCAGTTGCTGCCGTGTGTTGAGGGATTGCTTTTCCGGGTCTTCATGCAACGCAACTTCTTGGTGAGGGAGCCAAATATACACAACTTGCGACCCTGGCAAACGGCTGGTCGCTGCCCTAAGGCGTCTCACGAGTCGCGAATGCAATGAAGCTCGATTTGCTCAAGTGTTCTTGTCATGGGTTCCCATCCACTGATACCGTTCCCAGTCTACCTGTAGCACCGAGTGACCAAAGTATCCGCACTTTGACCAATCAGTGGATATTTTTTATTGCTGTATCTCACGTGGTGTCCTTTTTTTACCTGCTTTGGTACTTTTTTTTTTGTACTGAGAATGATGCAGACTAAATATGCTGATTCAAAAATCAATTAGCAGACTCCGTTACAAATCGCGATGCCGTAGATGTCACCGCTCATTTTCATATGGCAAGGGCAAAAAACGCTACCAGCTTTTACAGTGGCACCTTTCACTCATCCAGACGGCAACTCAGCGAGCCTGCTTCTATGCGTATATTCTGGCAGTCAGTGGATTCTTGTGCTTCTCCTTCCCTCGAAACAAGAGCGCGTTCGCTGAGACCTTATTTTCCAGTATTTTTTAAAATGAAGTGTTTCTAGTGATGGCAAATGTCGTCATCGTAAAAAAATAATAATTGTGCTGGGCTTCAGTGAAAGACTTTCCAACGTATAAACTTTGTTTAAGTAAAGCACATTTGTCTTAACTTCTCAGCAGACATGATCTTCTATACGTACACCGCTGTTTAGACAGCGGTAAAGTGGTAGTAACCATTATCGCACACCTGACAGCCATCCGGCTGCAAAAGAAAGCTGTGGAGTCTTCCAATTCTTCATAGTTGTAAAACGGTGTGAGCGCAGAAGAAAAAAAATCTGATATTGGCCAGGCCTCTTTTCTTTGTTTTTTTTTTGTAACTGCAAAGACTTCGAAATCTGTCTAGCTTTCCTGTGTTACTCTATGACTACGCTGAGGTCTAATGACAACTTTTTATCTCTCTCTTTCAACGCTACTCCACTCGGGCTGTACTCATTTCACTAAGACGGTTAAGTAACTGTGTGCCAATCCCCAAGCCGACAAACAGCGAACGAAACCTGATGGCGCAGTGGCAGCGTCGTTTGGAAAAGAAACGTGCAGCCGTATGCTGGCTGACTGCATTTGTTATGGTCATGCACGCTGCGCAGGTGTTCGGATATCATCGTCAGGCCACTATTGTCTCTGAGAGCCCAGTGAGGCATCGCTCATGGGGCCGAACTCGCTCCTCTCCGAAGCGCAAGGTTCTCCGGTGTTTTCGTCCTTAGCGCTTTTCGGTGACACTGAGCGATCGCTGGGATGCCGGTCGTCACAGGTGCGTTACCTGCGCCTGCGCACAGCGCCACGACTGGCTCTCAAGAGCAGCCCACTTGGGTTGGGCGACGAGGCTCGCTACCGCGTGCCGCCAATACGTGTGCAACTTTGCTGGCTGCTCTAACGCAGCATTACTTATCTCTTGTCAAGAGTAATAAACATGTTGTTGTCTGTGCTTCATTCATCTAAACAGCTTGGTAGGATCCACGCAGGCGAATGTCTTCAGTTCACTATTTGTTTGTTTCTACGCAGCGCCCATGGAAGTCGTCAAGAAATTAGTCTTTTTAGAGGTAGAGCACTTCGTTTTCAGGTTTCGTCTTTTTCTCGGAATTTGGTTGGAGGGAGGCAGTGGGGCAAAAATAGGGTGCTATTTTTTACGAAATGTAAGCATAGGGAGACAGGACAAAGAGCTATGAAAGACGGATCTGAAGAAGCACATTGAAAAGCACCCGATGTACTAGGAATGAAGTTCAACAAGCTCCCGCTTGTCCCCGTCTTCTTGTGCGCATACTTTTCGTCAAAATCATGAGCATCCAACCAGCCCAAGAAACAGCCTTGTTGAACTATCTTTTTAATTTCAAATTTGGGTAGGTAATCGGGCTATTGTACAAAAAGTTTGACAAATGGCGTATTGTTGGGTTATTTTTTCCTGAAAAATCAGTTTACCGTTAGCACATTTCTCGGTGGTGGACATAAAATGCTCTCTTTTTCAAGTCATTTCACGAACAACTTATAGATGACAACTTACCAAAAACTCCTCACCAAGTCCAGTATATCTTGTCTCATTTACTGCAATTATTTCATCGCGTATTTACCATCCACGTGTGCAGGGTTTCTGGATCTGTTCCTTACCTACTTTTATTTGTTTGTACACTACTTGTAACATTGAGCACCACAGCGCCCATTTGAAACGCTCAGCCGTCTTGGAGCAGGGCGTGGTTAGGGCGGGTGTCGCTTGAGTCAGTGCCAACGAAACATCCCGTCAGTGCCTGTGTGCTCGCATTTCGTTTCTCAAACACTTTTCCGACGTATCCGCAGATTAAGGCAAGCGTTAAAACACTTTGAAAGTCATGAACAGGTAACTGCAAACGCCTTTTTAGAATAAGTACAAGACGACCGCTAGTTTTCGTCTGGTGTCTTCAGCTTTGCGCAGTGGCAAACTCTTCTTTCCTGCAAATAGATTTTTGCATAGAAATCGGTTTTTACCTGAACTAAAAAAAAATGTCCCGGGTTGCAAGAATCGAGTGAAACTGTGTTTTCCCTGAAAACGAAGAGCCCTATATAAATAATATAGGTTAGCTGCTGGTCCAGCTTCACTATGCTACAATGAAAAAGCACTGAGCCCCACACACATGCAGTTGTAGCGTTTCCTGATTTAGATGGGGCCACTGCGCATAGGCAGAGGCCTTCGCAACGGTTATTTTTCTTTTTTTTCAGCGCTAGCTGTTAGTGGGATGCCAGGCGTAGTCTCGTCGTTGCCCGGGAAAAGTGAAGCCGTCCACACAGTGACGTCAGCGCCCGCGACTCGGAGCTGCGCGCCCGTGGACCGGAGCGATAGCTTTAACGACTAGAGCGCACGGACGTACGAGCTTGCGATGCCGAGATAAGCGAGCGGCGCGGAAAAGAGCGCCCGCTAGACCAAAGCAGCCAGATGCATGCATGACACAGGCGAACCACGATGGTGACACTCAGGTCAAAACAAACCATTTTCGACTTTGCGTGTTCGGTGTGCGACAGACCCTCAAAGGTGGTGCGAATCTCAGTGGTAGTTATACGCTTAAACGCCACCAGTGACAGCATAAGGGGGCCGGCGTTAAGCTGGGGGCTCTTTGATGGTCGCTTGGCCATTTTTTCGTGCCTTGATTCTCGCCAGTACTGCAGCCAAAGTGCTCTCTCATTGCGTAGGTCGTAGCTGTGTTCACGTCCTCGATCCCCACCCAAATTCCACTGTCGTGCCCTGCGCTTGGCTGACATGTCACGCTTCTTTTTCCGAGAAAGGGCCCGTTACAGCTCTGCTTAAGCACGAAGGTCCTGAACGTCGCGGCAGCGTTGAAGATTCGCTGCCGCAGTATAAACACCGGCTGTCGGCTGCTTCCTTTCGCAGCCGTCTTTATTCGCGAGCCGCGGCGCAAGTTTGCGAAACCAGAAGCGACGGGGGGCGGTGGAGCTCGCCCGGGTGATGGGGAGCGAAGGAAAGAGGCTCCGTCCTCGCATGCAGAGACTATTAGGGCCGCCAAGGCAAATACGCTCGGGTTCCGCGGGTGCTGCTGCTGCTTCATTAGCCCTCTTTCCCGGGGATTCCACCTTCGGCAGCGGCTGATGGCCATCCCGTGCGGCCGGCGCCACCGTCGCTCCCTGATTCTATTTCCTGCCGAAGGGCGGCGCTAGCGCTTAATTAAAGCTCAAGCGCGCGTGCGCAGCTCGTCGCGCACGCGCTTGCATATTAATGAGACAATTATAATTAAGGGAAGCGCTGGAGCGCTCCCTTTGCCCAGCATCCCGGGACGATGCTGCGCGAGCTGGGGAAAAAGGGAAGCGCGCGCTCGCCGTGATGGCGCGGCCTTCCGGGGCGTGCGCGGGACTTGAGATTATAATTAATGCCCTGCGGTCATCTGGCGCCCTGCTCGGGCGGCCTGACTGGCGCGGGATCAGCGGCGCTGGCGAGGGCGGGATCTCACGGTAAGTGCTCCGACGCTGTCATATTGGCCTTCCAGACGGAATGGTTCACTCCAGCCCGAGGGTGGTGCGCTCAGCCCGTCTCCCCCCGCTTCTTTCTGCTCGTTTAGTGACGTGCCCTCGTGGCTCGCTCTCAGCTTTGGCCTTTCTCCATTTGCTTCCTTCTTATTCCCCCTTTCGATCTCGTTATCTTTCAATTTCCAAGATGAGAGAGAGGCAGGCTGCATTCGTGCAAGCAGGGAAATGGCAAGAACTAAATAAGTAGGAAAATATTGGGTAGTCTCGGTTAAGAGACGCTAGCGCAGTATTTCCAGTTTTTATTTTTTACTCGGTGATTTTCACGCTGTAGCTCTTTATCGAAAGAATTGCGCAAAACAAAGCACCCGCTGTAGCCCACCAACCACGTCAGTGGTCTACAGTGGAAACAGATTCGGGATATGACTTTGGAATCGCTCGCATTAACGCAAAACGGCCGATCGCACCAGCAGAAAGAAAACTCTGTGGGATGACGCCGAAATCTGCTGCAGAAAGCAGGGGCACACGACTGTTGCTCCCCTTGGGGGGCACCATAGCACTGAAGTGCGCATTGACTCCGCTGCGATGACAGAGTGGCCTTTGAAGAGGCGACCGAAATATCTGCCTGGGAAATGATGTTGATGGCGGTGAGCGGCGCGGATGTGGCGATTATGCGGTTCAGACCGACTGGGCTCATAAAGGCTGCAGCTTCGCAACAGCGTTCGGGGTGGCTACTGCGAAGCGCGGCGGCCGCCCCCACCGTGGGTGACCGGGCGCCCGGTTGGCGGATGCTATCAGCAGGTCGGCCCCGAGGAGCTTCTTGGCCGGTGATTGCCGGCCGGTCCGTTATTCGGAAGCGCACAAAGACGTCCCTAAGGGTGCGCCGTGGCGCGGGAGTAGGGGGGAGGGAGGAAGCGGCCGGCAGTGCGCTCTGATGATGCCCCTGATTGTTCTACGGGCCGCCGTCAGTGCCGCGGCATCGCCGCTCGCTTGGGCCGCCGGGCTGCGAGCCGGAAGTTTTATCACGGCCGAGACGTTTAGAGAGGCCAAAACGGACCGGCAGCAGCCAAAGCAAACAGGAACACGCCGCCACCGGACCATAACTCCTCATCGGAATTGTCGTTGCCATCCTAATAGGAACTCCTAATGCCTCGGTCACTCCGGGTCCGCGCTGGCCGCGTAGGTACATAATGTGCGCGTAATGGATTGATGCCGGCGTAGGTGCGCGGCGTGTTTAATCCTCATTTCGCCGGGTCGCCCGGACTACGGGCGCCGCCGCGAGGTGTCGTGCGGAGTGGTCCGCGCGCGCCTTAAGCAAGATCCACTGTTTCCGCCATATGGCTCATCAACGCGGCCGATTTCTCCGCAGTTGGCAAGCGCGCCTCATTTTGGCTGCTTCTCGTTACCGGCGTCGCGATGTTCTGGCCTCAGGCGCTGGGGGAGAGTTTCGACGGCGGGGGCGTTCACACGCACTTCCTGGGAGCCACGCCCGGCGACCCCCCATGCATTCCGTGCACTCTTATTGAGTATACATGCGCCGAGCTCTCGAAGGGTCGCGTCTTCTTCGGTTTGTTCCGCGTTTCTTATTTTGCCACCGACGCTTGAATCGAGAGCGCTGCATTAATTTGCATGGAGAATATATGCGGTGTTTCCATGGATGCGTCTCTTTTGATATAGTAACCTCCAAGCCGAGTAGGATGCAGCGTTAAACTTTCCTCGAGAACGACTTTAGCGAAAAGTGCCACAAGGTTGGCATAATTTGTTTTACTGCGCGCCGCACCCGATATCACAGAGGCTCTGCTTCTCTGTCTTCTCCGTTCAATGAGTGCTCGTATAAGACACTAGAAGGCAGTGCACCCAGTCAGGGAGCCTTGTACGGACTCCCGGTCTCCACAAATTTGCGTTAGAGTGCTTATCCGAGATCGTTCATTTGGGCCCCGGTGCGGTCAGTTGCACAGCTTTGGCGCAGTTGCTCACGAGCGCAGCCGGGTCTCATCCCAGACCCGTGCGGTCTTCTCGATTTGCAATAGTTTCAGTGCATGATTCGGTGGCGAGACGAAAGTTTCGGCTGTCTGAAGCACCTTTCCATTCGTCGTTTTTCCTCTTCTGCGTAGCTTCCTAAAACATGAGACGTTTTCTGGCGGTCATTGTCCGAACTCTTCCGAGCCGCCGCATGAAATTCATCAACAGCGGGAGAGATTCATAGCTGGTGAATTTGCTGCGAAATTTCTTGTAACTAAAAGAGTAGGTTGAGATTTCTGTCTATGTGCAGCCTTGCGAAGTAATGTGGAACAGGCTTGCGTCAAGCCGGTTTCGATCCCGCAGACCCGAGGTTCTTAGAAGAGCTCCCTCACGGAACTTCTAGTGCTTGTGACAGCCTGCAGCTGTTCGGAGAACCGGCGTGTGCATCAAGCGTTTAGGCTGCATGCAGAATCTAGTCCGAGTATCCTTTAGCCGTAGAGAACTTCATGCTGTAGCCGTGCTCCCGGCGTGCTCACAAAATAATTCATGATGTCTTTTTTTTTCGTTATTTACGTTTATTTGTTCGGATCTCGGATTCATTTGTTCGAAAATCGCAAGTAACTGGTTTCGTGCTGGAATGCTGTTTTGAATGCCAACTGGCTTCAAAAGCTAGACACTTATTAGAGGTTCGTGCAATTTTTGTTCTTAGTAAAAACCTCTGCGACGTTATTTTGCTATGTTTATATTAGTCCGGCAGCAAATGGCGTATTTATTTCGTGCAAAATTGCAATGAAGAAACCTCCCGCAGCTCGATTCAAACTATAGACGTGTCAGAATCACGGTTTGGAAGTGAGTGGCGGTGTAGCCTAGTCTTGATGCACTACAGTTTCGTTGCGATATCTGCCAGTGATGTCTATTTGTCCTCGCTGTCCCGCCTTGAAGTGCCGGATTCCCGAGGCAATATTCAACCGTGTTAGTGGCTACTTCTCGTAAATGCTGTGCACGATAGACCCACGTCCCTGGAAACCTGTGCGGGAAAGAACCACACGTAAACGACGAGATACTTCGATGAAGGTGAGGCTGCAATATAACTAAATGCACTGCGGTGTGCGCTCTTGCTAGTCGCCCAGCTCAACAATTTCAAACTGCCTCTCCCGCACTTTCGTATTAGCACGAAAGCACTATTCCGATGGGTAAACCTCGAACAAGATCTTTGTGGGTTTGTGCCAAGTGAAAGAAATAAAACAAATCAAACAAATATTGCCGCGACTGGAATTCGAACCCGCGGCGGCCAGTGCATGAGAGCTCTAGGCTATCGCCGCAGTTTTGTTTCTTTATTGCGTGAAAATAGTGCCGCAGCCGATCACACCTCGCGTTAATCTACAACACACTCTTCTAGCGCAGTGCATTGCACGTTGTCGCCTTCATTAACTTCCACCTGCGGCGCTAAGACACAGGGAATTCTCTGTCTTCATCGTCGTCGTTATCGTACATGCAAATCTGCTTTCCACGTTTATAGAATTTAGGCATAAATTCTGTCCTTTTCTTCGAGAACATTAGAGGCATAAGTAATGCTCTCCTCTCTTAATTTCCTTCCATGGGGTCGTTTATTATCGCCGCTTTATGGTGACAGAATTAAATCGACAATAAGCTAAACAACATTGTCGTGCACGGAGTGCTTTGTATTCAGCTGGCATTCTGAACGGAACGCGTAACGTGCTCATGTCGCGTGGCATCGTTTGCGACGATTCATGCTGCGACAGAGTGGTTCGCAAGGTCCCCAGGTTAGCTACATTGTTTGAGAGTACGCTCACTTTAATAATGCGGAGAAAGTAACAGCGTCATCATTTGTATTGCGTATTTTGTTTACTTTGTGGCACTGCCGTCCTCTTCCGTTGACTGGAAGCCAGAGACTCTTCGTGGCTGCGGCGGCTCTCCCGCTGCTCGCCGGGTGGGGAAGGGAAGGGTGCGGGAAAAAAGGGGCGGGAGAGGACTTTGCGGTTTCTTGGCCGCCTTCGACTCGCGCGGTCCCAGATGGCCAGTCACTTGGCGCTACATTTCGCCTAACCAACTTGTATACGTTGCGCTTTGGCTCGTTTGTTGCTTCACCTCACAAAGACATCTCGCCGAAAGAGGGAGAGCGAGCGAAAGGGAGGAAGTGCGCGACGGAGCCCCCGAGAGAGATTCAGCGTGTATCCGTGTTCTGCGGCTGCGGCGACGACGCACCCCGAAGATATTTCAGAGCGGAATAGCTTCGTGGGGAGCAAGCGGCGCAACTTTGAAGGGGAGGTTTCCAGAGGAGGGACGTCGGCTTCCGATGACCACTTTGGCGAAGTTTTAATGAGTTGGACGCTGCAATGATTTCTCCACTTCTCCTCTTTCTCCTTTTCTCTCTCTCTCTCAATTTTTTTTTCTCCCTTTTAAAGAAAGGAATTCTTTCTCTGGTTTCTCGATTATCCTGGCCGTTTTCTTTTCGCCTCGCGTGTTGTGTTTTTGTTTTCTCTGCCGTGTCGCAAGAATGATTGGCCGTTCGAAACGGAAGGCGGTGCCCGTCTTGATGAAAACAGTAGGAAACAAGTCAGTTACAGCTGGTCCCCTTTTTTTTTCCTTGCTGCTCCCTTTGTTTAGCGGTGGCAGAGGAACGGGGAGAAATGAATCGTGAGTTTTCGAGAAGGCTGAAAAGGGGATGTTGCAGAAAATAATTCCGAGTAAGACACTGCGGGGCCAGGCGTCGTCGCTGCGTCGTCGTCCCCGGGGCGCGGCTGACGTCTGCGCTGGGCCGCGCCTGCTAATGGACAAAAGCGCCCGGCGCCGCTGCTCTCATTTCGCACTGGCCACTTCTTGCTCGCCAATGGTGCTGCTGCTGCTAAATAACGCCGTGTGTGTGTGTGTGTGTGTATATATATATATATATATATATATATATATATATATATATATATATATATATATATATATATATATATATATATATATATATATGTGAGAGAAGCCAACAGCCACAGAAACCAAGGGGCACAGGGGATTTTTATAATTTATTTATTTATTTTGTGGTGTTGATGAATTTATAATATTACTAAATGTGTTATTGCTTAAAGCTAATTAATTAGAAAAGCAGAAGAAAAAACAACCACATGCCGCCGGTGGGATCCGAACCCACGACCTCCGAATTACGCGTCCGGTGCTCTACCGCTGAGCTACGGCGACGGCTGTCAAACCTTCTGCTTTTGGGGGTAATTATGTTATATATATATATATATATATATATATATATATATATATATATATATATCGCGGCCTGGATGACAGGACCCCTTTTCTTTTGTGTTTTGTGTGTGTGTCTCCATGTGTCAATGTGTGGCGTCAGCACACGTCCACAAATCAGCTGCACAACTTCGCTTCTTGCGCAATATATCCGGCGAAGCGTTGACACGTGTGGAACTTGTTCGCCCTTTAAGATGCCGGCGCAGTAGTAGTCGTTGTGTGGCCATTCGAGGGTAGGTTTCAGAGTTTTACGACCAGAAGACGCGCTTCACCTATGCCTCTCTTGACAATTCTTAAATGAGTCGTTGAATGCAAAGCATCGGGACCGACCTTTTGCGCGTTTTCGCTTGTTTCGGTATTGCGCATATATTGCTGCGAGACATACACCGTCGTTCGAATGAACCCAAGGAATACCTTCATGCTTGTTATTCCTATTCATCTGAAACTGTTAATGTATCATCCGGTGTACCACAAGGATCCGTGCTCGGGCCACTGTTGTTCTTATTATACATTAATGATTTACCAGAAAATATTATTTCAAAAATTCGGTTGTATGCAGACGATTGTGTGATATACAGTTCAATTAACACCCCTGAGGATCACGCGCAACTAAATCAGTCATTCGTGTCATTCTGCTCATGGTGTGAAACATGGCAACTGCAAATAAACTTTCGTAAATCTGTATACATGTCATTCTGTAATCGCACAATACCATCTTCTTACACCTACTCATTCAAAGATAACTCTCTGAATCAAGTGTCCGAGTACAAATATTTAGGACTTCTTTTTTCTTCTAACTTGTCCTGGTCAATGCATATTAACACAATATCCAATAATGCAATGCGGAGGCTCGGTTATCTAAAACGTACACTTAGTGTTGCCCCCCAAGAAACTAAACTGGTAACATACAAAGCTTTAATTCGTCCACTTTTGGAGTATGGGTCAATAATCTGGAATCCTCATAAACAGTCCGATATCAGTAAGCTGGAATCCGTCCAAAGGAAAGCAGTACGGTTTATTTGCCGACGGTATGACAGAAATTTTTCACCTTCATCCACTCTTCCTGCCATAGGCCTTTCCCTCCTTTGTACCAGCCGCGACAATGAGTGTTTAAAATATTTTCATGGTATTGTTAATTCATCCCGCTTTGCTTCACTGTCTGAGTACTTGCATTTTTCAGCATCTTCATCTACAAGGAGCTACCACCCATTGAATGTAACACCCATTCACGCGCGCACTGATGTGTTAAATTTTAGTTTTTTTCTTCGTGTTATCGAACGATGGAATTCTTTACCTGGTGATGTACGCTCCCTGGAACCAAACCTATTTTTCAATGTTGTTGCAAATCTGTGATTAGTCTGTTGCATTTCTGTTCTGTATTTTAATGGTGTTCAGTTCTGAATATGTTGTCGCTCTCTCTTTTTTTTTCTTCTTCTTTCTTCCTCCCACTCCTGCAATAGCCCCATCGGGGCTGCAGTATATGTAAATAAATAAAATTAAAATCCTCGCAGCCCTTTGATGAACACCGACATGCCTCTCTCTCTCTCTCTCTTTATTCGTATTGCATTGCATCGTATTATCCTGAGAATGCAATAACGTCGGCATGTCAATGAGTTGGTTTGTTCATCTGCTCCAGCTTCACCACCAGGGCTGTGCCTGCTATAAATCAAGAATGAATAAACTAAACAGGAGTACATAGCGGCATAGTGCGGCCTGTAAGTTGCCGCTAATGCAACTAGTGAAGGCAGGAATGGGAAGCAACGCATCACAGTTCTGTTATCGCTCTGCCGTCACCGACGGTTGGCTGGCGAAAGATACGCGTTGAAGCCGCGACCCCGCCAACGGGCGGAATGCGACGGCGTCTGACGCTGCCCCTCGTCGCGTGCGATACGGTGCGAGGGGGCACCCATCCTCGCGCACGAGGAAACCGCGAAATATCCGGCCGAACCGAGCAGGTGAAAGGGGAGCGATGGAAGCCCCGCGCTCTACTCTATGGAAGAGCGATGGCCAGCTTTGTGACGCGCTTCCCCGCGTGTCGCGGCCGCGCTCATAAACATCTATCTCCCGGTGTATATAATTTCTGCCTTCTTTCGCTATCGGCTTTGTGCGGGCTCTCCGGACTCCTTATCTGCGGTTATAATTCCTAAGACACGCGGAGACATTTTAAATGTCGCACGCGGCTCCGCCGGTGCCGCTACATGGCCGAGGCTTCGGCGCGGGAACAGAGAAAAAAATTATTTATGGGCCACCTTCGCTCTTTTCCCCCGTTATTATCAGCGCCGCCGAAATGGTATGGTACGCGGAAAATGCGCATGGGCGCTAGGGCCAGAACGCAATAAACCTTTACGGTGCGATAATTAGATACGGCCCAGCGAGGAAGGTTGGCGCGCCTGCGCAGGCCTCGGCGAGGGGCCCGGGAAGGCGACGCCGGACCGGATGAATTAGCGCCGGCCGCGCGCGCTTTGCGCCGGGGCGTTGGCCGCGCCCGGGCCTTGCTCGGGGTGCCCCCCCCCCAGTGCTCGGAGTGTGTAGCTCCTGTCGCGTTGTTCTTAGAGGCCCATAATACACGGCTACACAAGCCCGGTGTTACAGCCCTGAAACCAAGCTGCATCCTGTCAAGTGGCAAGCCGTGGCACAGGTTGTTGAAGTAGCAGTGAATGAAGTGTAAATCGACCGAAACAGTAGACTATTTCACAGAGCGCTCAAGAAAACAATCTAAAAAAAAGAATCTCTACTGAACAGATTCCTTTTTTTTTTTTTTTGCAACCCTTCGCCTTCCTGCCACAGCGCTCGCTTGATTAAGCGGCCGTGGATCGCTGCAGGGTAAAAAAAATTCGCGGCTCCCGGGTGCCGCGAGCGCCGGTCAGATCCGCATGACACATGGATACGGTCATTGAAGCAAACTGCTTGCAGAATATGACCCCATGCTTCGCGGTCGAATAAACTGCACAAGAATCTTTAGCGTGACGAAACAAACCACATACCAAATTAATTCAGCGAATATGCGTACGACGACGTTGAATCCTGGGGCAGTGGGGCCAAACATGTTTACTGTTTAAGCATACTGTTTGCTGTTACTGTTTACAGTTTGCTGTTTAAGCCGTTTAAGTATGGAGCATGCGCTGTAATGACAGCTGGAAACGTGTTTTCAGGGCCCGTTACTATTTTTGCGTGTATGCCCTGCATTGTGTGTAGGCGCGGGCAAAAGTATACACGGAACACGTGGCAGTGTCGTGCGCTGCGTACCGGAAGTATCGGAATCATGGTGCCGTGAACGGCGGACAGAGTCGACGGTGTCGACAGTAAAGACATTACGGCTATGAATTTCTGCTGGCAAAGCGGGAATGCGGTTGCGCCTTTGGAACACGCTCCGTTTACTTTTGCACACGTATGTGTATGTAATATTGTGTGTAATATTGGGTTTAATGGCGCATAAGCGACAAAGGCCATCATGCGCCAAGCTCAGGGTGTAGAAAATTGTTTTATATAAGATGTTGTACAAAAGTCTAAATGAACGGCGGTGTAAAGGACCTAAAAAGTTTATGGACATATGCGTGGAAGTCCACCACGTCTTTGGCGTCGACGCAATCTGCGCAGGCTTGCGTGAAAACAGAATGACATACAAGATGTAGCGCCTATGTCTGTGTAGGTACTGCTTGTTACAGATGAGATTAGTCATATTTTTGAAAGTTTAGGGAAGTATTCTAGAGAAAAACGAAAGTATATGATTTCGTAAGTGGGACCAGTTGTACGTTCGTTTTGCCAGAGGTGTTCTTTGTATTTTTTTATTTTTCCATCGAATGTACATAACTGCATACGTCACGCCGTGGGATAATTCGTCTAAACTTCGCCGCTTAAAGCGTTGGTGCATGACCGTGCTTGAGGAGCCACAGCTGACGTCAGTCAGCCAGTGGCCGAAAGCTCAATGATTTTTGCGCGCAAGAACAGTTCGCGGCTGGCTTACGCACGTAACATTGACATTCATGATAGCCCAGTGTGCTTACAATTGTCGGAACCGTCCTGAAGCTTTGAGAATTCGACCTCTACCAGCTGAGGCTTCCGCGACGTTGTGCTTTCGCCTGCCGTGAGCAAAGGATGGGCGTTCTCGGTAATGTGAGCTGTGTGCATATGTCATAGTTCTAACGCATATCTTATAAAACAGGGTGGACGAGGAGGGAGGAAGGGGATGCAAACGGACAATCATGGAGAATTTTCGTTTTGATAAAGTTAGACATCTCCTGGTTCTGTCTTTCTACGTCTGAGGAAGCAAAATGTAGACATTATTCTTCGTGACCGTGGGCATCCGTTCGGGCAGGTCGAAACAGAAGGGTGACCATGTGGCAGTGACGATATGAAATAGCTTTCAGTATATGCGCAGTAGCAGTGAGTACAGATAAACAACTGCCAGTGCTCATCCCTCTCAAAAGCAGAGAGTTTAGAACCTCATCTTTAGTGCTCGATGCCGGAGCACCTTCTTTTCTTTGTTGGGGTCAAGACGCGCTGTGAAGTTCCAGAGAATTGGCGTAGGGGGAGGTGAATTGAGGCACCGCGCCATTGTCCGTACGGAAGACGGTGTAATCGAACATCTGCACACCTTTCTAGAGCACTTCAACGGCTCGCTCCGTTATATGTATACTTTGGTGGCGTCTGTAGCTGCTTGCTGGGCCCAGTATTGTTTTTCGAACTACGAGAAGAAAATGATGGTGCATACCCGACTAGATATTCTTTCGATCACCAGGCCACTCGTAAACGGCGCCAGCGTACTCCGCAGTACGCCGTTGGCGCGCCATAGACAACTCTATGGAGCACTCCACACACCCAGCGTCAGGCCCTGACTCGTCTTGTTTCTGGCGCAAATATCCGCACTGGCTTCGCTTGCAGTGGCGCTGGTTGTTTTCTTTCGGTTTTTGGACAATGAAGGCGGCGAAGCGCCGGAGTCATGTCTCGGCAATGGCACGACTGGGGCCGGCTTTTTATGAGGCCTTCATTAGCCCGACGAGGGAGCACGTCGACCGCCGGGCGGCCGCCATCAAGCAGCGCGAGCGCGCGAGCGCCTGCGCATTGCTGCACCTGTTATGGGCCGGGAGAGCTGCGTGAGCCATGGGTCCCCAAACCTTCCCATAATTCCGCTCAAAGCGGGAGTCATAAAAGTGGCGCACCAGAGTTGGAAGGCGCCCCACTTCGATAAGGCGGCTCGGTAGGGGGCGGGCTGTACCCGCGACTTATCAAATGAACCACACTTTGCGGGCGCGCGCGGATGCCTAATTATAGTAACGGTCAGAAGCGAGCCCGCAGGAGGCCCCCGAGCAGCAGGGCCGAGGTTTCCCTGCGGCGCGCCATCGGGATGCCCTTAAATAATTAACCAAGGCGGCAGCTCAATCCCTGCGGCCCAACTCGCTCCCGTTATTATTTTGCCCTTTTCTCTCCGCCGTTTCGGGAGCTGCTTCCACCGGAGGAAGTGCGCGCCATAAGATCGGCTGCCCAGCTGCACGAACCTCCTTTAGCACAGCCGCGGTTCCCGTTGCTTCCTGTCTGTAGCGCTGCCCGGACGATGCGCCCGACGCTTCGGAACGAGTGCGGTGCACTAGACTTCGTTTGAGCGCAGCTTTCAAATAAACTGTATCACATGCTGGCTGTTGGGCGCTGCGAGATCTGCGGACCTCACGATGTCGTGTTCGCAGTATTAGAGAGTGTAGAGCGCGGTGGAGACAGGACCCGTACCCAACTGTCCGCTGAAAGAGCAGGTTTATGCTAATCTCTACGAGCTGACCCAGAGCCCGAGCTTCGCTGCCACGCCACTCGTGTATCTTCGTCTTTCTCGCGCGGTTCGTCGTGAAGAGGTGGCGCTCCTACAGGGCTCCACTACTAGCGAGGAGCTGGGCGACGAGTGAGAGTAAGGCGCTGGCGCCAATGAACTCGGCGAAGTGTTATGCATGGTCCCTGCGGAGAGGCGAACAGGAAGATGAAAAGTTACGGAATCTTTGACAAGGTGGGCTGACTATAGCCGCTTCAGGGCTACCGAGTCGCCAGAGCCGTTTATGTCGATATATGGTTCTCCCGGACGCGAAAGGGCCCGAGGTAATGCGGCAGAAGACGGCTACACTGGGAGCCTTGACGGCCGAAATCACGGGTGCCGATCCTGAGGCCAGGTGAGACGTGAGCTTATCGAGGTGTCCCGGGGTGCGATGGCTGGGGCCGGTGATGTCGGGTCGGTGAATGTTGGACAGCGAGGTACATGGTGAGAAATTCTTGGCTGAACACATTGTGATGGGTTTGGGAAGGGCTCATGAGTTTGGAAAAGAAAGCAATAGGCTGCCAGGCACCGTCAGTGTGCTGTTAAGACTGCTCCAACAGCAGTGATGGAAGCATCCATCATGGGTTTTATAGGTAACTGTCTGGCGCAGGGTGTGCAAGTAGAGCTGCGTCGGCCAGTACTTTTTTGACGGCGTCTTATTTTTCGCCGTGAGCAGACAGTCAAGGAGCTCGACCAACGGTGCACAGTTCTGGGTAAAACAGCGGTAGTAGCTCACTATGCCGAGGAACTGGCTTAAGGAAGTAACGAAGTAGGTTGGTGAATATCCACAGTCGCTTCCACCTTGGACTTGAGAAGTCAAATGCCACCTGTGTCGACGTGGTGACCTAGGAAGCCAATAGAAGGGACACTAAACTCACTCTTAACACTGCTTATGGAGATGCCATGGGCGGAGAGTCGGTCAAACAAAAGGCGCAGATGGTGCTAGTGTTCTTCGATAGACGTGCTGGCCAAAAGGAGATCGTCTACGTACGCAAAAACGAAGGGCAGAGCACAGAGGACGTTGTCAATGAAACGTTGGAAGGACTTTGCAGCGTTCGGGAGGCCGGGTGGCATCCGCAGGAATTCGAACAGGCCGAAAGGTGTTGTGGTGGCTAACTTCGAAATATCATCTTCCGCCATTGGAATTTGGTGGTAGGCGCGGACGAGATCGATCCTCGAGAAGACGCTATTTCCATACAGTGCTGCGGTAAAGTCCTCGAAAGTGGGTAGCGGTCAGGGATGGTGTGCTGTGGGTGTTGAAAGTGCTATAGTCACAACATGGCCACCAGTCCCCGGTCTTTTGTGGAGAGGCCCAACTGCTAGAAGACGGTTGAATACTGCCAAGCTTCAGCATGTGCTCAAATTTGGTCCGAGCGATCTTAAGCTTGTCCGGTGCAAGACGACATGGACGGAAAGAAATAGGTGAGCCGGTGGGGGCCACATGGTGACACACCTCATGCCGAACAGGTAGAGTCCAATCCGTGTGGTTGTGAGGGTAGGATATTCTCGTAGCAAACGGCCGAACGAAGGATAGACAACCGCGGCACAGGAGATAGCCGCATCATTAGTTGCCTGCGCAGAAAGACCGTAGACAGAGTTGAGTGGTTGAGTCCAGAAGAGGACGACGTTTGACGTCGACAAGAAGGCATGTTTGGTGAGGAAGTCGGCACCAGTAACAGGCGTGCGGACGTTGGCAGCCATGCAAAGCCATCGAGAAACTCGACGGAGACCCAAGTTCAGAGTCGCAGACCGTTGGAGGAAAACAGGAATGTGTGTGCTGTTCACGGCGAGCAGGTACGTAAGCGACCTCCAAGTTCGGTCGTGGTTTCAAAGGGGACGCGCCTATCCATCCATCCGTCCGTCCGTCCGTCCGTCCGTCCGTCCGTCCGTCCGTCCGTCCGTCCGTCCGTCCGTGCTACATACATACAGACATACATACATGCATACACTCACTCACACGCGCGCACACGCACACATAAATACAACACACACATGCATGCATGCATACACACACACACGCACATACATATACACATACACACATACATACATACACACATACATACACACATACATACACACACACATACACACACATACACACATACACACACACACATACACACACAGGCCCGTGTACTGTGCGATGTCAGTGCACGTTAAAGAACCCCAGGTGGTCGAAATTTCCGGAGCCCTCCACTACGGCGTCTCTCATAGCCTGAGTCGCTTCGGGAAGTTAAACCCCATAAACCAAACCAAACCATACATACATACATACATACATACATACATACATACATACATACATACATACATACATACATACATACATGCATACATACGTGCATACGTGCATACATGCATACATGCATACATGCATACATGCATACATTGTTGTGTTTCTACCCCCCCCCCCCTTTAACTCCCTTTGTGTTATTTATTCACAAAGGAAAATTGGGTCACTGACCAAGTCAAGAAATGAAAAATGACGGTTCTCTTTGTGTGTTCCCGTCACACCTGTGTCCACTTCGGACCACGTGGGCCCGATCAAGCCGCTACCGTGAACAATCGCCAAGGTCGACAACCTCGCGACGACCATGGGAAGTGAGAAGCTTGGAATGCCCCTCCGAGCCTCAGCGGATTAGTGTGGCAGGGATGTCAAAGGCCATTGTCAGCCAAAACCCCAGCGAAATTCCTTGAACGGAGTGCAGCGGCGACGAAGGCAGGCGAGGCCCAGGAGCTATTGTCCGAGCAACCACCGTGAATGCGGAGGCGACCTGGCGGCGCCGTCACGCTGGCGGATAATTGAAGAATTCTGTGTCCCCGACTCGCGTTCTGGGCAATCGGCGGGGAGGCAAGTTCATTCCCCTGCTGAAAGACTTCAGGAGATTCCTTTCCCCGCGGGGCTGGATGAGTCAGCAATCTTCCCCTCTCTTCGACCCAGCTGCGACAGAGTGGACAAGCTCGCACCTGCCCAGCCGTGGGCGGTAACAAGGAGGTCCCCTTCGGTCCATCCGATTGGACAGTGCTCGTCGACCATTTTTCCCCAGCCAGGGATCTGGGGAAACCGGACGATATTTAACTCGGCCGTGAGTGTGGCCGAGGGAAGCCTGCTAGCTCCAGTCGACTACGGTTGACGAAGACGTTCCCCTTCCACTGAGAGCCATTCTCAGTCCCGCTCTTTGTATATAATGTAAATACAGTTTTTTCCTTCACTTCCCCTACTCCCCGTCTCCGGCCCACGTTCCTTCCTCCTTCGGCTCTGCGGCGGTGCTCCTGTACCCGATGCCTGGTGGGACACGCTTCTAGCATCGACAAATATATCAACTGGTTGGCAGCGGCGGGATCGTCCACGCTTGGTCCTGGCTTCAGCAGTGGTGAGCGCTTGACTTTCTTTGGGAATCTGCCAGGCTGATAACTCTGGAAATTTATCAGTACCTGTAGATTAATCTTCTGCACGTGCTCGCTAAAGCATTTCACGTAGCAGCTTATTGTTGAAAGTCCTCGTTCGGAAGTTGCCATGGATTTGAGCAAACTAAAGAAGCCAGATTTGATTTTGCTGTGTGAAGAGCTGGGTATTGAGGTCGGGAAAGGTCGCAGAAAGCCGCAGCTGATTGAGGCTATTGAGGAATGTGGTGTCAAGGACGACGAAATTGCGGAGTCCTGGGAGATCATTCAAGAGGGGATCAGGAGCGCAAGGAGGAGGCCGACAGGGTAGAAAAGGAACGCCTGTACCAAAAGGAAGCAGCTAAGGAGGAGGCCGACAGGGTAGAAAAGGAACGCCTTTACAAAAAGGAAGCAGCTAAGGAGGAGGCCGACAGGGTAGAAAAGGAACGCCTTTACCAAAAGGAATCCGAAGAAAGGCAACTTGCTTTAAAGCGTTTAGAGTTGCAAATTGCGGAGACAAAGCGCACCGAGAATAATTCGACCAATAATCAGGAGGTCTCGACACCTAGAAAAATTAAAATCAAAGATCTTCTACAGCCTTACAAAGCAAATGACGACATCGGGTTGTTCCTCGTAAACTTCGAGAGGGTTTGTGAGAAAGAAGGAGTACAACGAGAGACCTGGCCGCAGAAAATATTGCATGTGCTGCCTTGTGAATCGGCCGAAATTATTGCCAGGTTGTCAAAAGAAGATGCTGATAACTATGACAAAGTAAAAGCAGCGCTTCTCAAGAAATACCGACTGTCAGCGGATGCATTCCGGCGCCGCTTTAGAGATGCCAGGCGGAAACAGGGCGAGACGTTCCAAGATTTCTCATACAAGTTAAAAGCCGATCTCATTGAGTGGCTGAAAGCGGAGGAGGCTTATGAGAGTCGCGACATGGTCATTGAAGCAGTCTGCCTCGAACAGCTTTATGGTTGTCTAGGGGAAGAAATGCGCTTGTGGGTGCAGGACAGGCCAGAAAAGAAAACCGTGGAGCGCGCGGCAGAACTTGCTGATGAGTTTGTGGCCCGTCGGGAATCTGAAAGAGCACGTGTTCCGCCCATGTCTCAATCTGACAAAGATAGTCGGGCGCGTTTTCCAGGAAATGAGAGAATTAAGAAAGCAGCGAGAAACATGTCGTCGAATGGTCCTCCCGCACCCAAAAACAAAGATGCTAGCAACAAGGAAGACGCTAAGAAGGAAAAAGCTTTTGAAGCCAAAAAGCCGATCGTGTGTTTCCGGTGCCGACAGCCCGGACACCTTTCGACCGGCTGCCGTAACACAAAACTTATCTTCTCATTTCTGGATAACGAGGACGACAACTTCCGATTGTTGCAGCCCTATCTACGGGACCTACAGGTTAACGGAAAACCATGCAAGGTTCTCCGCGACTCCGCTGCAACGATGGACGTTGTCCGCCCAGAGTATGTTAAGCCAGGAGAATTTACAGGTGAATGTGCCTGGATACGGCAGGTAGTGGAGGAGAATAGCGTATGCTTGCCCATCGCCCGCGTCGCAATCGAAGGACCATTCGGGGTGCTTCACACCGAAGCAGCAGTGTCACAAAACCTGCCCAAGCAGTATCCTTACATTTTTTCTAATCGTTCGGATATGCTGCTCAGAGAAAAAGGCCTTAGTTTTGGCGATCACGCTGTCCAGGCTCTCACTCGTGCAAAGGCTCGAGAAATCGCAGCGCATGCCAAGCGCCTGGAGGAAGAGGGCAGGAATGAAACTTTGATCCAAGAGCATGTCCAAAATGACGAGCCAGACCAGGACTTACTCACTTCTGGCACAGGGGTAAAAAGTACCGATAGTAGTGCTGGCGATGGTGAGTCTTCCGAATCAAGCGCAAGTGATGAGCTGGGGCTAGGAGAGGGATTGAATACGAATCTAGTGTTGCCCCACTCGGATGGCTTTCTCGAACTCCTTCGTGTGGACAGAGAAACGTTCGCCGCTGAGCAAGAGAAAGACCAAACTCTACAAAACTTGAGTCACCAAAGCAACATGGGTGTGTCGCGGAAGAACCTAACTTTCCAGCGCCGTTCTGGCCTACTATACCGCCAATATCAGGATAGGAAAGGTGTCCAACACGACCAACTTGTTGTCCCGTCTAAGTATCGAGCTCAAATTCTCGGCCTCTCTCATGGAAAAGGTTGGGCCTGTCATTTGGGAATTAAAAAGACCAAAGAAAGATTGTTGAGAGAATTTTATTGGCCCGGATGCTTCAAAGACGCGGAAAAGTTTGTCCAGACTTGCGACACTTGTCAAAGGATTGGGAAGTCACATGAGATCAGAAAAGCACCAATGAAACTGGTTCCCATAATCACCGAGCCTTTCCGTCGTGTTGTTGTTGATGTGGTGGGGCCCTTGCCGGTGACTACGTCTGGTTACAAGCACATTCTCACCATAATTTGCCCGGCTACCAAGTTCCCGGAGGCTGTACCTCTGAAACAAATCAACTCGGTGGAGGTAGTTGAGGCACTGCTTTCGGTGTTTGCCCGGGTCGGATTTCCGGCCGAACTACAGAGTGATCAGGGCAGCGTTTTCACCAGTGCTCTGACGACTACTTTCCTCGAGAGGTGCGGCATTCGCATTGTTCATAGTTCGGTGCGGCACCCGCAAAGCAACAGCGTGGAGGCATGGCATTCTGTGCTAAAGAGAGTGCCGAGGGCTTTGTGTTATGAACACAAAAGAGACTGGGAGGCTTGTTTGCCTGCTACAATGTTTGCATTGAGGTCAGTGCCTCACGAAGCCACCGGTTTCAGCCCAGCAGAGTTGGTATATGGCCGATCCCTGCGGTCCCCGCTACAGATGCTCCGCGAGGCATGGGAAGGGCGCGGAGAGGATCCCACTGTCGTAGAGTACGTCTTGCAGCTGTTAGAACGCCTTCAGTCATGTCGCGAGCTGGTAGAGGTCAACATGAAATCCGCTCAGGGACGAGCAAAACTTTATTACGACCGGAACGCCAGAAAAAGAACTTTCGCCGTTGGAGACAAAGTTCTTTTGCTTAGTGCCTCACGGAAGAACAAACTAGAGGTGCTGTGGGAGGGCCCCGCGGAAGTGATACAGAAGCTTTCCGACACTAACTATGCTGTTAGAATTCCTGGCAGACGCAAAGAGGTACGCATCTATCACACTAATTTAATGAAGCCGTACCGAGAGAGAGAAGCTGTTGTACACCTGGCTCTGAACGCGCCTGAGGAAGTGGAGACCGAGATTTTTTTCCCGGAGTCCGCGTTAGATTCCGCACTCGAAGGGCTTTGTGAGAAGGTTGGCAGTGATACAACGCTAGACGATAATCAGCGAAGGGACCTGGTAGCTATTCTGCGAGAGTTCGGCGACCGTTTTGTAGACCAGCCCGGGAGAACGAGCTTGATGGAACATGACATACAGTTAACTTCTAACGAGCCCGTTCGGTGCAGACCTTACCGTGTCTCGCCTAGGCAGAAAGAGATACTGGCAACAGAGATACAGCGGATGCTAGACTCGGGACTGATAGTGCCATCGGAGAGTGAGTACACATCCCCGATCATATTAGTTGAAGCGCCCGGTAAAGATCCCCGGCCCTGTATCGACTATCGTCGTCTGAATGAAATCACTCGAGATCAGAGCTACCCGATTCCAAACCTGGAGGAGAGGGTCGAGACCATAAGTAGCGCTCAGTATGTCTCTACGCTAGATCTCACTAGAGGGTACTGGCAGGTGCCTCTGACTGAGCAGGCGAGCCGATTTGCCACCTTTATTTCCCCCTTGGGAACGTTTCGCCCTCTTGTCCTTACCTTTGGCCTCAAAAACGCGCCGTTTTGTTTTTCCCGGCTTATGGACCGGGTCCTGCAGGGCATGCATGACTACGCACTTCCGTATTTGGATGACATAGCTGTCTACTCAAAGAGCTGGGAGGAACACCTGTACCATCTAAAAGAAGTGTTGACACGGTTGCGAGAGGCCGGCTTGACCGTCAGGGCTACGAAATGTCAACTGGGGAGAGCGGAAGTTACTTATTTGGGCCATGTCGTCGGACGCGGTTACCGGCGTCCGCTAGAACTAAAGGTAGCGGCGATATCTGAATATCCCAGGCCAGGCACCAAAACAGACATTCGTTCTTTCCTCGGGCTAACCGGATACTACCAACATTATATCCGAAACTTTTCCGAGCTCGCGAGCCCCCTCACGGACAGCTTGCGAAAGAGCGAACCTGTGAAAGTCGTGTGGGACCTCCCCAAGGAACGCTCATTTCTTGCCCTCAAGGCAGCCTTGACTAGCCAGCCCGTTTTACGAGCCCCTGACTACGAACGGTCGTTTGTTCTGCAGTGCGATGCCAGCGACCGCGGTATGGGCGCCGTCCTCAGTCAACAGGCCGAAAACGGAGAGGAACACCCCGTAGTATTTGTTAGCAGGAAGCTAACGCTACGCGAGCAGGCGTACAGTGTGTCGGAGAAGGAATGCGCCTGTCTCGTATGGGCAATCCAGAAGTTACAGTGTTACCTGGCAGGATCTCGGTTTACTGTGGAAACCGACCACTGCCCTTTGACCTGGCTTCGGAACATGTCAGCTAAAAACGGTAGACTCCTTCGTTGGAGCCTGGCGTTACAGGAGCACTCATTTGACGTGCGTTACAAAAAGGGACGAGATAATGGCAACGCTGATGGCCTCAGCCGAAGCTTTCCCGTGTAATGCCCTTTCCTGACTCCCCAGACGTTATTCCGCTATGCAAATTTGTATTTTGTT